>NW_018128232.1:279669-301292 GCF_001952655.1 Monopterus albus | reverse complement strand
ATTTAAGTGTGGACATGAAAAACAGTACTAGAATCGAGGAGTTTAAATATAAATATAAATGTATGTGTCATTCAAGATACATGCAAGAATAAGAGATTTAATCAAGAATGCATGAAGGAAACACTCTGTTTTAAATTTTCTGTGTATTACTTGTCTGGTGAAGAATTACCTATGTAGAGATACTGCTTGCAGCCAATGATGCATGAAATTTTTTGTATAAGATGATGTTATGGGGTAGGACTGGATAAGTCTGACTTCTTCCTACTCCATTCAAACATGTACTAGGTATAAGCAAACTGATTCTGGATTAGCATTGGTTGGATTTGTGTAAATTATGTGTGTGTGTTGATATCATTTGTTTCTACATGTTTGAAAAAATAAATCAAATCAAATCAATAATAAAAAGTAAGTGATATTGTACACTGGTATGCAGAGTATTCACAGTTATTAAGTGTGTGGTTTGTCAACTTGGTGGGGGTCACGCTCTTGAGGTGAAGCAGTCTGTCACCAAGTCCAGTGCTGTCAGGGTCTCATGCATTCGGTTCGGAGTCCTTCTCAAGCAGGGACATTAGCTTGGTTAACATCCTCAAGGAGACTTCCCAGGACAGAGTTTGCCTTCTTGACCAGTTTTTTCAGTCTATTCCTGTCTGAGGTTTAGATGCTTCTGCCCCAGCAGACCACTCCATAGAAGAGGGATGACGCCACTACTATATCGAAGGAGGTCCTCAGGAGTGTCCCCTGCACTCCAAATTACCTCAGGCTCCTCAGCAGGTAAAGCATGCTCTGGCCTTTCTTGTAAAGTGCCTCAGTGTTGTTTGACCAGACTAGTTTGTTGTTGAGGTGAACACCCAGGTACTTAGGAGTCCACTCTCTCATTCCCTGGATGTTCACTGGTGTCAGAGCTCTTTTGTCTTCCCCATATTCCCCACTGGAGGTGGTTCCACAGACACAAGTCCACAAAGTCTTGGATCAGTTCTCTGTACTCCCCGTCATCCTCATCTGTGATGAGGCCAACAATCGCAAACGCATCAGAGAACTTTTGCAGGTGATGATTTAGGGAGTTGTACATGATGTCGGCATTATACAGGGTGAAGAGGAATGGTGCCAGGATTGTTCCATAGATGAGCTCACCAGAAAATGGAGATGGACAAGGGCCAATCTTTCCAGTGTCATCATCAAGTGCCATATCTGTGCCAGTAGCTGTTGAGGTCCTTTGGGTGCTGTGTTTGCAGCACCTGTACCGCACAGGATGTTTTCAACAGTTGTGGTACTCTCCTCAGCATCAGGCTCATGTTGAATATATACACAACTATCCCACACAGCTGACCTACACATTACTTTAGTAGCCTGGATCTGATGGTATTCAGACATGCATCCTTCTATGCATTGATCTTCCTAAGCTTATCTCTCACCTGGTCTGTTGTAAAGGCCAGACTGGAGCAGGAGGGCAGAGTGCTGGAGTGTGTGGGCAGAAGGGCTGGGCTGCTAGCAGGGGCACCAGTGGGGGGTGGCTGTGAGCTGGAAGTTGTGAAGAGGGTGTGTGTGTGTGTGTTACAAATGTAATTGCAAATGTATTCCGGCTTTACAATCTGCGTTGATCTGATGTGTTCTGTCACTTCTAGATTCAGGTCAAAAATGAACAGTTGAATTCATTCTAGTAATGCTTTAGTATACAGTTTGTAGTGTAGATTTTCCTACCTGAGAGAACAGGCTCTCCAAACTTGTTGCCATAGTCTGATGCTCCATCACTGGCCTCGATGGCCACCTGCAGTGGAAGGGCGAAGCTCAAAGGATATTCCCACCCTTCTCCTTCAGACTCCCATGGTAGAACATAACCTATAGAGGACAGCAAGAAAAGATGTGCCGACTGTTTGTATGAAGCACAATTCAAGTTGGAGTTCTGTGTCTCTAAACAACTACAGTAGGTCACTTCATTGTCCTTTGGATCTGATAGTACAGAGTGTTTGCAGTTCAAGGCCCTGAAACTCTGCAACAACCTACCTGAAGATTGGTTAAATTATTAAAATATATTTTTTAAAGCCTCTCTTATATCCAGATTAGATTTGTATTATTTTCTACTAAAACTGGTTTCATTTCACTGGTTTCCATTTGTGTAACCTGGGTTTTGAAAAGTGCTTGATTATGACAAATCTGACCTGGTATGTGCAGGTTGCCAAAGCAGTATCCCGCAGTGCCAGCGATGACGTGACCTCCCCGTCCAGCACTCTGGATGTCTCTGATACGACCTCCTGTCCCTGTGGTGGCACCACTGAATGGTGCTACACCTAGAGATTGGGTTTAAAGGGACTGCACATTATCACTTGCAAAATAACACATAAGGGGAAAAGGGCCATAAATGTTGAAAGTATGCATAGATTGTTATGTTTGCCCTGACCAGTTGGGAAGTTGTGCGTCTCTGCAGTGAAGATGACATGTCGTAGTGAACGTTGTGTCTCATATGGGCTGGCCTGGGATGGATCCGTTGGGTAAAGACACTCCAACTCCATCCCTTTGATACCGCTGGGGACACATTTCATATCAAGTCAGTGTGAACAGAAATACACACAGAGTACCTGCGGTTGCGGTGTTGCTTCCACTCCTACAATACCTGCTGTTGTCGCTGAACTTGATGACGTTGTTCTGGTTGCTGTGGAGCTGGGTGTCCATTATGAGACTGAAAAGAGTCTCCTTCTGCTCCTGCTCCTCGATCACCATCCGCCCCCGAAAGAACCAGTGACGACTGTGCTCACTGCGACACCATGGTGCAAAGAAAGCATTAAAGAATAAAAACACCCAGGAACAAAACTACAGAGCCAAGAAACACACATGCGACACAAAGCCTGTCCTGCTAATCTGCTTGTTGCAAACACACCCACCTGTTGGACTGGGCCAAATCAAAACACTCCACACTGGTGGGGTTCCTTTTAATTCTCTGAAACATCGATGTGTAGTAGTCCAGATCCCAGGAATCAAAGGCCAGACCTGGGTGGTCAAGCAACAAAAAATGAGATCCTGAACACACAAAAAGACCTAAAACAATCAGGAAGGAAAGATACGGTATGAAACATAAATTCTTGCATACTCGTTTAAACAGCACTGACACACTAGTTTGTAACCATGCAACACTGGTAAGATGTAGAAACATAGACATTCACACACACACACAGTGAGATCACTTCCAAACAGTATTTTATATTCTCTGCATGTTTCATGAAAACAGAAACCCAAAAGCTGTGTGATTTCTGCAGAACCTAACCAGATACTGGTATTGTGAAAGGACTGTTACTTAAAGTATTTGCTGCTTTAAAATATCATGTCACCTATAAACAATGTGTCCCTTCCATTAAAAACCGTTTAACTCAGTTGGGGAAGCAAAATAGTGAAAGCAAAATCAGTATCAGTCCTTAGGGAGAACAGCTATAGCATCAACAAATTACAAAGAGATCATTTTAATTCTGTCCTCAATTCTACTTGAGGACAGAAGAGGCCTGTGGTGTACTGTACTGAAATTACTCTCATCTGTTTGAGCAGCTGGTGAATATTGATGAATCTGGGCACAAGTAAATAAGCAAAGCATGACCATAAGCACGCAAAACACATTCTGCTGCAGTGGCCAGTGTCACTTTGAAACCTGTTCATAGAAGAGAGGAACACTGTGAATAATCAATGTCGACACATAATGAAAAAATGTTTTAGTAATTACGGTAGTAGAAAGTAAAACTGTTACCTTCTGAGTTTATAGCTGGATTATTACAACCAAAAAGCCAATTATAATATTCAAAACTTGAGTCCTAAAATAGGCCATAAATTCAGCTGTCAGCTGGATAGACAATAACTTGACTTCAAAGTCCTGATACTGATAAACTGAATAAAAAAAGTCACTATCTCATTCCCATTAAATAGATGGAGTCTATATCTCTTTTTGGATTTTAATTGTTTTCACACCACATCACATGAAACACACACCTGCACATGTATGATAATTAGCAGCATCACAGCTATCCTGTGACTATAACCAGCTGATTAATATGTCATGCATCATGTGACATTATTACCACCATCAGCAGATACTCACAAATAGCTGCAAGACTACAAGGAGGCGTTAAAAAGAAAGAGAGAAGAGAAACGTTACAGTACATTAAATATGATAAGACAAGAGTCTAAGTAATGAAAGTAAAGAGTTTGAGGCAGAATGGTGCAAAGAGAAAGTACAAACAAAAAAACAAACAAACAAAAAAAAACCCAGTCTGACCCAAATCATCATTTGCTCTCTCCAAGGCTGCACGACCCTTCCCCAAGATGTCCACCTCAAACACAGGCTGTGGTTTGGTTTCCACGGTAAAGGAGGTGATAGGATGTTGATAGATACACTCTGTCATGCTGTCATACAGACACTCAATCAGCTTCTTTACATCTCTGTTCAGCTCGTTCAGGCTCCCTCCGCTTTGGGGCTGAGAGGAGAGAGAAGCAGGGACAAGAAAATGCTCCTGAGTCAGTACTCACCAAAATGATTCTTGTGTGTGTGTGTGTGTGTGTGTGTGTTTCTGTGTTCAAACCTTGATTAGAAACCTGCGAGACAGCTCGACCCGGGTGACATGAGTGAGGCCAGTGCTCTTGCAGATGGACACAGCATTAGTGGACCAGGCGGTGGAGAAGTTTAACCTGAGGAACAAAACAGTTTCAATACAAACTGTTTAGAGACATTTTCTATAGTTGCACACTGATGTTTACCTCACTGGTGTTGTGTTCTTCCAGGGTCACTGATTAAAAATTTGAATTTCCTGATTATTATCGAAAATAAAATCCTATGTTTATTTTTTTCCTCCCACAGTCTGACAGACTCAGATTATCATTAAAGATTTCCATATTATCTTCGAGTGGAGACAGTGAACATCTACTCACTTCACATGAAAATCATTCTTATATTTCAGTTTTCTTATTTATCCGAGCTGGTATAAGCAGCTACACTGATCAGCCATAACATCACCACTGACAGGTGAAGTGAATAACATTTATCTTGTTACATTGCCACACTGACTGCTGTGTACACAGTATTAGGCAGCAGGTGGTCATAAGGTTACGGCTGGTCGGTGTATACATACAGAAAATGCACCATGTACATCCTGCACAGCATGCCCAAGCTGACAGTAATTACAGGAAGTAAACTGTACATCTGTATAAAACTTTATGTGGACTGTATATATGGAAATCTTCTTTTTCCCTCTGCTGGGGGAAACTCTATATGTGATACGTTTTGTCTTTTCAGGGCGTCAAGCCTCTACTGCATTTGGCAGGAATATTCATATATTAAATATATTAAAATCTAATAGCTATATTACTATGACACATCCTGAGCATGATCCTTAGAGGATGCACCTTCCAAATTTTGGAAACTTTAACTTTTCTGTGGCACTGTTCTCATGCCACACTTTACATTTGAGTCCCACTAATGACATGAACAGAATAATCTTGAGAATAATGCTTTTATTCTGTACTATTGGACACTGGAGTCTAAGGCTCACTTGTAGGGAACAGTGCATATTCACTTTAAATTTTTAACTGTACCTATGTATATGATAAAATTCATACACCAGTTTGTTCCAGTGTTTTAAATCAATTAACAACAAACAACCCAGTCCAAATATTCAAATGATATTGTAACTGAGCAGAGTTTTATACTTGGGTCACTCATGTCACCTCCATAACAATGGAACAAACTACAACTCCTGATGAAGACCATGAATGTAGCTGAAAGCTCAGGATCCTTGCTTGTCAAGAATGAACATATTGAAACCTGGTATGAATATGTGAGTCTTTTCATGTACATCTCAATTGAAATGCTTTAGAATGTATTCAATATAATAATTACAACAGATCCGCATGCAGGATAAATGCTGAGCCCCAGGATGTGTTTACAGGTCATTTATTCCACTGTGAGGTGCAGCAGTACCTGGGTCCAATCTCCACCAGTTTCTCCCCACTACCCTCCGTGAGGTTCGGTTTCTCAGACAATAGTTCTGCCTCCAGGGGAGGACGAAATAACCAGAGGAGAATCCCCTTCTGCTCTGCACTGAGGCTATCACAGTCTGAAGCAGAAAGCAGGAGTAAACTATCAGTACATAAATGGATAAATGAAGATAACAGAGAGGTACACAAGATGAGAGCATACAATTTCTGTCCGACTGTCCACAACCTCCACATTTTAAATTACAAGCCCCTTTACAGACCAGCTGTTACACACTCACCCGTCAGCTCCACATTGTAGCACAGCTCAGTGGTGATTGACAGCTGGGGGTAGAGCTTGGCTGCCCTCTGTATGGCCCGCCCACTCACAGCTTCAGTACTGTAGAACCGCACTACAGCCATGACTGACAGAGACAGAAAAATACATTCACTTTAAAGCCTGAAGGTAGAAGTATATCAGAAACCTACACACACAGACCAGTACCTGCTTTTTGACTCACACCATCCACTTCAATACAAACTGGGAGTCATCAGAACTTTAAATCACAGGGCAGATGAAGTGCCCACAACTGCAGAAGGTGCCAAGGAGGAGAAATTACACACTCCCTTAAAGCTACCCCAAATGGATACCCCAAGTAGGCCTTCACCAAAGCCAGGGAACACCCTGGGGCAGAGACTGGTCCACCCAAAGGACAAAACACCCAGACATAAACAGAGTGATATGGTGTATGCCATTAAGTGTAGTCAGGAGTGTAACGACTTGTACATTGGTGAAACTAAGCAGCCGCTGCACAAATGCATGGCCCAACACAGGAGGGCCAACTCCAGTGGACCAGAGTCAGCAGTCCACCTCCACCTGAAGGACAAAGGACATTCTTTTGAGGACAGTGAAGTCCAGATCCTCTCCAGAGAACATCACTGGTTAAGGAAGCTATTTTTGTAAAAACAGTGGTGTGATGTAAAAATAGAACACCCCTCACTAAATAAATAGAGGTGGTGGACTAAGACACAACTTGTCTTCAATCCTGTTTTGAGATCTCTGCCCAAACATGCCCACTAGGACAATAGGCATTGGTCCACAGGGGAGGATTCAAAGACAGGTAATGATGTTCTATAACGACTCAATCGAGGACATTGTTGGCCATCAAAGGACTGAAACACCACCGATGGAGATAAATATCTCCACTCAATGCCAGTCGGGCAGAGCTGATGAAGCCTCTCGATGACAGGTGAAACGTCTTCGACCTAAAAACCTAGTCCAGTTGATATGCTCATCTTATTGTGACCTGGATGACTGAGAATCTACACGGACATATCCCATCTTACTAAATCAGTAAGTGCATTCTACCTTAAGAGACCACAGAAAAGTCAAAGGTCAATACTTCAGAACAATGATACTTAAGGATTCTCATATCTTCTCACTGAGGTTGACCTTAATCTCCAGTTCAGTTTAAGATAAGCAAACAGAGAGCAGGCCACTCTGCTTGTGCCATGTCTCCCCCTCAGTGTTGCAAGTATGCAAACATGAAATAGTGTCACAATGAACATTCCACCTGGACAGTAAACCAAGCAGCCTAAGGTTCATCTACTTTTATATCTAAAATCCATTAGTAAACTTATATATTTCCCTAAAGTAGCATAACAGTCTACCCAGGCAAACCGTTCAAATAGTAATAAATCATTGTTGGCCTGTGTTTTCATTCAAGCCTTTCACAAAAAAGTATAACGTTTGGATTTTAAATAGTTCAGCTTTTATAGCTCATTCATTGCAATGACAATTGTCTCTGTAATAAACTAGTTCAGCTGTAAATACTCAGGCTCCTGACTACTGGGTCACTATTGTGTGCACGCTGCAGGTCACAGCACATTCAGAAGCTTTCAGTTAGCCCTTAACAACATGGAGTGCACATACTGTAGATCTCTACTAAGATTGATTGTATTAACCTATCCTATCAAGTAACCACACGGAGTTTACAGAGAATACAGCTGCTAAATGTGTCGTCTAAGTGATGTCACCTAACAGCAAAACTGTGTTCTGATATATTTACAGTATGGTCTGTTTCCTCTTTGTTGCCTTTCTTCTCTGTCTAAAAGCTAACGTAAACTTGCTAAAGAGCAGCAGAGCTAGCTGGTAAAATTAGCCAACTTACGAATAACGAAGTTAACTCTTCGAGTCGAGTTGCTGCTCTCAACCTGGAGTCTTGGGGATACCTGTGCTCCTCTTAAATGGACTAAAGGTGGGCTGTTTGGTTGAGGTCGCAACACTAAGAAGACTGATGGACTGACCTCTGTACGCACGTGGGAGCCACCCGAACAGTGCGCATGCGCGAGGTCTACTCCATTGAACTTTGTGAGTGGATTCAGAGTAAAATATTGATAGTCAAATATATTGGCCAAGTATGTTGAACACATAAGGAACTTGTCTCCGGTACAGAACCGAGGCTGTCATCTGCGGTGCCAGCGCTCTCTGTCCCTGCAAGGCGCTGACTTGGCCTTCGGGAGCAACTTGGGGTTCAGTGTCTTGCCCAAGGAAACTGACATGTGGACTAGGAAGGATGGGGATCAAATCGCCGACCTTTCGGCTAGGAGACGAACTCTGTACCTGGTTTAGCACGAGGTTGAATTCAGAAAGTCAAAAAGTAACCAGTCGCATATTTAGAAAGTTAATGAAAGGTGTGTTGTCTTACATGCTTCTACTTGAAAGTTTATTTAATGGTATTGTTTCTGAGATCTTGGAACACAGAGTATTTGCAAGACATGCAAACTGTGTATTTAGTGGAAGTGCTAAAATAAACTACTCCCACACACAGGCGCTGCAGTCTTAGATATATTTAATAAATTAAAGCCAAGGTAGAAAAAAAAAAACAATGTACATTTCATATCTCCCTCCCCTCAACCACCTACTAGTTTCTTCAAACTGGGACAAACTGTTTTATCTTCATACTGTACCTCAGAGTGAGACCACAGAACAGACTGAGGATCAGTGTTTAATGTCCAATCACTCACACTTCAAATCTTCAGATCAGGCTCTGAAGCAGGACAGTTCACTCTCTAGAGCAGATCCTTGCCTCCAGTCTAAATCAGGTTTTTGTGCAGTGATTTCCGCACTGAATATGTTGGTCCCCTTAACCCCCCCCAGCAAAACACAAACATGCTACATGTCTGCAGGCACCTCGGATAAAACAGAAGGATCAGACTGAGATATGGTTTTATCAGAGACCACAGAGTGTTATAAAATGTCAACGGTTCGTGCTGATTCAATAGACAGTGTATTTTACAGTCATAACATCACTTCACCAATAAGGTCTCTGGCGTAATGGGTGAGCATAGAATGTTGGTGGTCTTTTAGTTACAAATGCTGAGTAACCTTCTCAAAAGGTTTTGTTACTGAACTCTAATCCTTCTCTGTCCTCTCCCAGGCAGTGACCCATGAAACCAGTTGAGTGGCTTGTGCAGTCGAGTGGCTTTGTTATGAGCAGTAGTCGTGTCAATAACAGACAGATGGCTGAGTTTAGTCAGTGATTATCACATTCCAGATGATAAGGTTTAATAGATGTGTGTGACTGCCAGTGAGCAGCAGAGGTGAAATACCGGATGTGCCTGGTCAGTCTTTAAGAAAAGAGTAGTCTCAATGAGTGTGGCATGAAGAAATGAATGGCCTCTGTTTAAAAGGCGGGAAGAAGTTACGTATTCATGTGTATTGTAGGTCCAATACAAGTGCACTGAACAAGTTGAAAAAGATACACCTATGCACCTGTGCACACAAACAACCTCTCAAACATACAGGTATGAACACGCGTAAACTCAAGTACACAAAGGTGTTCACCAATAAATGTTAATATGCACAACTTGATTAATATTTTTGCACGAATACAGTGACTAAGCAGTCCAACAGCATTAATAATCCCTCCAAACACTCAGTTCCCTTCTCAGTTTCCAACCTGTGCCCTTATCCTCTCTGCCAGCTACTGTCATTCCTTTACCCTCCAGCCATCACTCCAGGCAGTCCTGCTTTACCTAAGGAACGACAGCATAAAGACCACTCTCTACAACCCAAAGAGACTGCAGTATGACAGGGTAGGACTGTATGTACATGAGGTACAGCCCCATAGACAGAGGGCTAGGCAAGAGAACAGACCGTTTTTAGTCCAGGTTATGTGGCCTTCGACTTTTTCTCCACTCATACAACTACAAATGCATAGCAGCTAAATTGCCAAAACATTTCATGATAATCTGACAATGCAGAGATGACGGGGGCATGGGAGGGAGTAAATATTATCATATTTAAAGTTATTTTTCCAGCAGAAACCCCTCCTCACACTGGTTCTTCTCTCTTCCCATTAGCAGCAGCAGGGCTGACGACCACCATCTTTCTATACGTCTATACATATACATTTATAAATTTCTCTGATTTATTTTGGAAAATTATATGTCAAGTGGCTACATATGATACCACTGCCATTTCACATAGATGCTAATCACTGGGAAATAACCTAGGAGCCACAGGTTGCTCTAGAAAGGCAGAAAAAGACACAGATAGAAGGTGGCGGGAGGCAGCATGCTGGGAGTGCTGCTCAAAGCTCTTCTAAAGGAAAGACCTTTAAATAAGAGGCGAGAGGAAGGGGAGAGAGAAGACAATCTCAATCTCAGGACAGAAAAAAATAAAATCAGACCAAAAAGGACAGCCTCCCTAAAGCCACCAGAGATTTAGTGTTTGTTCATAAATCCAATGGCAGGTCGGTGCTGGAATGGTTCCATCTCCTGGTCTACAGATGGGCAGGTTATCGTTACAATCATTTCTTCTCTGGGTTGGAGAAAACTGTGTTGTTGTGGCATCCAGCTGTTTCCACTGAAGGCATAGGTCATGGTTAGGTGAAAGTTCAAGGGTAGAGTTTCAGTATTCAGCGGCGTACTCTGTACCATGGAGCCCTCTGCACAGCAGTGTGAACTCCTTCACTATGTCCTTCACCCTTCTCTTGTTGACTCGTTCTCTGCATGGCAGTGGAGGCAGCAGAGAGAGCAACAAAAAGAGGAGAAATACTTGCAATTATAAACATATAGTGTATATGAGAAATCATGGGGTGGACCAGCTGGATGGAATTGTTAGATAATAAGCCTGTAATGAAATGTCTGAAAGCGTACCTGAGTATCTGCTGTGAGAAGCTGTCTTTCTGTTCAGCTGTGAGCCGTGATGATGGGAACCCTGGAGGCTGCAGTGCCTCCTTCAACCACACAGCCAGCAGAGAAAAGCAGTGCTTATTTAGACAGAAAAGCACTTCTGCAAACTGGTCCATCAGGCTCCGAGATGCCCCACCCCCGATGCCCTGAAGAGAGGGGAGGAGGCATTTTACATCAGGAGCTTAACGACCGCAAGAGAGGATGAAAAATTTGGAGTGTGATAACACAGCAAACTGCAGCATCAGTGAAACGATGCAACTTTTCAGTGGTGTGATGTGTAACTGTGGCGCTTCTCACCTCCAGCACGGCCTGTACTAAGATTTTTCCATCCTCTTGCACCACCCTGGCTAATGGAGGCACGTCTGAGCAGTGAGGTAACAGCTCAGTCTGAGACAGACACAAGGAAAGCCAAGTGACTCATTTGCATCTAAAGTGATGGTTATAGTTAACATTCATGTGTTTGCAGGGTTTTCAGTTGTGTGCGCTCACAAAGAACAAGCACGCTGACTTGACTGTGGGCGCTTCAGGAAATTTGAGTGACAGAACTCCTAGAAGTGCGAGAGGGAGATAGAAACAAATATATTACTGAAGGCTGGTGTCCAACATTTACAGTGTGTACTTTGTACTGACAGCCACATATTTCACAGGAACTGTAGCAAAACACCCAGTGCAGTGTGTAGGGTTGTGGGTTTGTGTAAACAATGTGCAAACTTACCACAGTGGAACACTGCCTTCACATCAAGACTCTCAGACAAGAACAAATCAGGCTTCCGTTTGAGGGCCTAGGAAGCAAATAAAGGCGTTAAACAGAGTACGTTTCAGTTGGTTTGACCCATTCGGTGCTGCTTCACCATATTCCACTGCATAAGCTCATTCAAAATACTGCTATCAACAATATCCACTCAGCCTGATAGCCGGATCTGGAAGCAACACTAGACTGAGACCAGATCTGCCTACCAGGCTATAGTTCTCTCTCAGTCTGTTTAAAAAAACAAAAAACAGAACTATATCCAAACTCATGGAGATCCTCCAATGCAGAACTCAGCAGGTATAACAAACAAATTACAAAAAAATCAAACACTGAAATCATTAGAAACATAAGTCAAATTAAAGGCAATGATGATTTTGGCTCTGTTTCTTCAAATCAGTCTAATTTGTAACTACTTTTCCTTGTTTTTGCTTGAATGGATTAAATATGCAACAAAAGTGTGTAATTAACATCTGCAGATAAAGAGAAACAACTCATCTTGTAATAATGAACTCATTCAGGATGGAGGAGAGGAGAGAGGGAGACAGGGAAAGGGAGAGAGATGGTCAGATCCATCCAGAGATAGAAAACAAAAGGAAGAAGAATGAAGACAGAAGACAAAAATAGAAAACAGAAGAGCCATCAGCCAATTTGTCTGAACCGATTAATATTAGTTGAATATTAATTCATTTGGGCTTTGATTGGCTCTGGGCCGGAATGACTTCAGAGGAGGACTGGGCTGAGACTAACCAGTCACCTGGGACCACAGCGCTGATACAGATGACTTCTCAACAACGCTGAATCAACGAATGTGTATCATCTAAGAGTGTGCTGTTGTATTACAAGCAGCAAATGTGCCCTGATGTTGACTTTACAGCAAAAAGAAAAACCATTTATAAAGGGTTTCATGCATGACAACTTTACGCTAGTGCTTATTTATCCATTTTCTAAACAGCATGTAGAACAGTGTAATAAATTACTCCAACAGAGGAATTTCTCTGTGCGTCACTAGTGTTTCCTGACAACTTAGGTTTATGAAACACCTCTAAAACCTTGTAACAGTAAAAAAAAATAAAATGCACTGTCATCTAGCAAAAAAAAAACCCAACTACTTTGTCTTAGTTACCAAGTAATTGAAAACAAAAAGTTTTCACCAAGTAGCACGTTTACACACTGATTTTAATTAGTTTCTTAGAAATTCCTGGCCAATGAGAAGAAACTTCACATCATAACACCCTACCATGTCAGTGTGATGTCAGTGTCATCAGAAAAAACCCTCCTAAGGTCAGTACCATGTTTATGTGGCGAGGTGACTGTTAGAATCAAAAGTGTTTGAGGAGAGCCAGTCGTCTCTTTTTCCAAACACTCCCCTCACATTTCATTCCGCCGCCTTGACTGTGTGATGGGACCCCTTAGGGTCCAGTAACAAAGCACAGAAAGAACTACAGAGGAGAAGAGGACAGAGAAAACAGTGAGATGAGAGAGAAAGAGAGAGAGAAACCCAAAGTGAATGAAATAAGAAACCAAAAACACACCTGAGCTTGGAGTTGCATAAATGAATCAACAATATCAGGATGATCCCTGGGTCCTAAAATATAATAAAGATGAAACTTAAGAAATCATAAGAGAATAAGAATAATATACAAACAGCAACTGAATAGATTCAACAGTCATGTGGAAAGCAAAGAGAACTCAAAAATATTTCATCGAAATAATTCACACGTGAGTAAGGAACAAAGGGGGGGAAAGGGTGGGGGTGGGGGGGGCATATGAAGCTTTGGCAGAGTACTGGAAGAACAGACCAACCAAAAAGAGAAAACTGGCAGAAGACAAAGACATGGGTCTTTTTGGAGAGAAACAAAAATTAAGAAGTAAAGAGAAAAAGAACAAACATAAAGAAATAAAAGTGGGTTTGGAGTGGGAACCCAGGAGGCACCTCTGTTACTGTGACAGTTTGGAGGAAAAGGGGCACCAAACCTGAAAGAGCCCCTTGTTCACCTCCTTCCCCTCATTTCTTCTCAGATTTAAATAAGTGCCTCTGATGGGGGGAGGTGATGATTAAGGAGCCATTCAGAACTGGTCAATAAGATCCCCTTTGCTTCAAAGGTGAACCCATGGCCATCAGTATGAAATCACACTCAAGGATCAGGATAGGTTCCAAAATCACTACCTCCATTATGCTGGACACAGACTACAAGACTGCCATACTTTAAAAGTATGACAGATTGCAAATGCTGCTCAATTAAACACATAATTCCTGCTTCTCAACTGAAGAATCCACATTGAGATTCCTGATTTTTCAAACATGATTTAGGAGTGATGTTGGAGAGACTCCAACAACAGACTTGTAATGAAATAAAATGCCTGTAGTGAGCGCCCAGCTTTAGCTGTTCCCAGACTCCAAACAAGTTTCCTGCTCAGTGCCCCCAGAGTGTATTAAGAAGGAGAGTGGTGACATCTCCATTGACACTATTAAGGACCATTTTTTTTACAGGAATGGTGGATCATTGGAACGTCAAATAGTTTCAAACATTAGCAGCAGTGCCACAGTTACATCGAACTGACTGCTGTCTAATAAAGTAAGAAGCTGAAATCAATAGCAATAATTATATTGGTGACATTTTATGTTAGCGACATATCAAAACATGTCTAACAACCTACTGACTATCCCTGTCAAATATGGAGTCACTTTAATAAATAGTTACCTAGCTAACTAGCTATATTAGCTGGGCTATCTACAACAACAGAACGTGAAATAATTTGCAAGGCTGTACAAGTAACTGTTGATAAATCCTGCTATTCTCTATAAAAAAAAACAATTGATCTTAATTAACTGTTTGGAACTATTTTAAGCTCCATGAGACATGTGACCTGCTGCCATTTTTGTAACTCCACCACCACCACACACAGCCCTTTGACAGACTCCAGGGCCTATTCAGAGGGCTACGATGGAGAGCCTGACTCTAATCCTAGTGCAGCAGTGGATTGAGCCGGCCTGCTCTGCTTATGTTATATATCAGCCAACTGAATAAGCTACTGGTCTCTGTGCTGCAACTGATATTATCTATTGAAGGGCACCTGTTCAGAAAAGAAAGAGTTTAGAGGCAGCAGGAGAGGCAGCCATTGCTTAACCAGTGAAAGCATTAGAGGAGGAGAGGGGAAAGGGGACAACACAAAGGGAAGGGGAGCAGCAGACGGTGCTGGTGCAAGTACTCTAAGCCAAACGCAGTACAGTAAATCATCTCATTGAGGTCCATGTGAAAATCTGAAAATGAATGTGGCCCCAAGGTCACGAGGCCCTGGTCAACTTGAACACTTTACAAAATGAAAGCCATTTTCATGCAGCCCAAACACAAACACTTCATCCATCCAGAACTCCGTAACTGTGAAAAATAAATGACTTAAAAATTGAACTAATCTGAACAATGTAGAATATATTCCAACATGTTGTTCGTAAAGGGCAAAGAATGTGTTTAAAATGATTTAAAATCTATGATCAGTGGCAGCAGAAGTCTGTATTGATGCAATCATCAAATGAGACTCGGTCTTTCCAACAGAAGAAGCAGACAGACCACTTACATTAATGACTGCAAATGTTTAAAGGTAAAATGTAATAACGGAGACAAATCACCTCTGACCTTTTGTAATGTTCCTGTTTATGACTCTCAGGCTGACCATTTTTATTGTCTAAAAGTGAAGCTGGACATCAGCATTTATATACAATCACAGCTGGGGGAGTATGGGGTATGTCAGTCATAACATACATAAAATATCACTTTTAAAAATTTGCTAATAATGTCACTCTTCTCCTCCACACAGAGACGTGACTTTGGACGCTGTGAAACCAAATTTGATCAGAACCAATCAGAGGTCTACCACTGATTTAAACAGTTCAGTGTTCACAGTCCCACCCATGCTGGACCCCCTACCTTGCTGGAAGATGGACAGTGTTACTGAGGTAACCAGCTCAAACAGAGCCTTGATGGGTGGAAAGTGGTCTGTCTCACTGGCAAAGATATGCACCATCTGAAACACCAGGACTTCAAATCAGACACTTGTACACAGGAAACCATGCTACTGTGAGGAAGACAGTCTGCAGCAGGAAAATCTAAGAACATCTTTACATGAACTGTGGTTTCATGATTAATGTAAAAACTGTGTTTACCTACAACTGGTAGAGTTTACAAATAACCCACTGGGTAAAGAAAAAAAAAACTTAATATATAATGAATATGACATAAGTAAAACATAACTTGAAATTTAATTATAAATGAGATTTAGTCTTGCAGTATGAGGTCTAACAAATGCTGCTTAAGAATCCAGTCATGAACACACTGGGTAACGGTTTACAAACTTAGTGCGCCCTCATTAATCTTGGTCTCATTGGTGTGTCCCTTATTAGTTCATACCTGACTGACAAAGCTCTAAAGTGTACTGGTATGTAACCACATAGTAACAAATGAAGACTACTCATGTTAGTGAATGCCATTGTGCAGGTGAACAGTAGGAGTGTGTACCTGTCGTGTAAGGTCAAGGGCTGAGGCTTGGGGAATTGTACTGTACATCTGTCCAAGCATCTCGCTTAGCTGAGACACCATGGGAGCAAACTCATGGAGCAGAGTCTTCACCGACTTCTCAAAGATGGCGCACACCGCCTGAAGAACAGCATGGGATCAGCTCCATGCAAATGTCATCAAACCTCTTTATTATTAGTCGGCCAATTTCTGGAAAGCAAAGGTCTGACTACACGTTGATTACTTACCTCCACAACCTGCGAGTCGTTGAGCCACTTGCTGAGTACGGTCTGTATGAGAGCAAACACTTGTTGCAAAACCACCACTACCTGGAACACACAAACAAAATGAATCAAATTTAAATTCAATGATTAAAAAGCAAAGTCATTAACGAGAAGTAGCATTACACATTGGCATTTACACACACGTGCATGCATATCAGCACAGTTACTAATGACGATGGTTGAGTGCCCGGGCAGAATTGTTTACCACCTTCACCTCTTCAACCAGCAGCAAACTACCTCTGCAGAGAGGGAGTGCAGCTCATAAGCCTGTGAGCGCCATGTGTCCTGCAGCGTTTCACAACTACTGTACCAGAATTTTGTGTACTACATTACAATTTCTTTACATGGATAATACTGTACGTTTACACTGGCCACCATCGGTCCTAAAAAGATTCAACCTACTGCTGATAGCAAATGTACTTGTTTAATTGCTCAACTGTACTAATGAGATGGTGACTGACCGGGTTTGGTCCAGGTGTGGGTGGGGCTGTTTTGACTGGTGGAGCTGAGCCGTCCGCTGACTCGTCATCCTGCTTGCTGATATCAAGAGTGGTGAACAGGTTGGACAGCAGCCCCAAGATGTGGATGATTGCTAACTTATTAGAGGGATTGGGCTGAAGAAAGGGAAAAACAAACAACAAAAAAACCCCAAATTATTTTAATTAAGAATTTGCTCATATACAACCCAAGTCCCCTGTCCATCCGACTCGTTTAGTCCATTAGCATTTGCCTTGAAAAGTAATACCTTTAAAAGCTAGACATGCAGTTTGAAAATAGACAGGAGGTACCCCCACAATAAAAAAAAACAACATTAAATGTGGGTTTGGTAAGTAAATTAACAAAAAAACAATCCCAATTCTGATAATTAATCACTTTATCCATTAAGTCACTTACATTGAATAGTCTGACTTTTCCTGTTGGTCAGAGACTAAAGTAACTAATCTAAAACTCATAATTTGAGGCAATTAACATTATTTTGAGTAATTAACAAAGAAAGTAATTATTTAAATCACTAAAACAGATATCTAATTAATTTCAATGATAAATAATGGTCAAGTATTTAAGCAGCATGTCAGAGAAAAGGTACTGCCTCGATTTTCATACCAGTTTTCTCACTAACAGTACATGAGTTCTTTAATGCTCGACAGTCAGTTTTTGCTGTCAGCCCGTCGGACATCAAGACCATTCACCTCTGATGTAACAGAACCTGAAGGTCTCCCCACTAGGTGCCACCCTTTGTCTGGCTCCAGACACAGCACCTGATTTCCTAGTCTGATGTAATGCCAATACTTCAAAAAGAGAGTCTTAACGGATGGATGAAAATCTATGTGCTGTGCAGAGAGCGGAGGGATGAGACAGACACACAAAAAGAAATGAAAAGCTTCATTTGAGCTGACAGCTCTATTCACCCCAGTTGAAGTCTTTACTGACTATACAGCAAGGGATCAGAAGAAACGAGGTATGGATGCTGACTCAGCATCCATACAATTCTAATTTGTTCAACACACAACAGATATCAAACTGTGTATTTTTAGATAAGGACACTTGTACTAATCAGAGTTAGATATCTGAAAATCCGGCCTCCATTAGACCCGACATTTAAAGACGGTGAAGCCGTTTCTTTTGCATGACTATGTACATTTACATGTAAAAGCATGACCTACTGCGATTATGTGTACAGGCATTTTTTTTATTTTCTGATCTCTGAAGTCATTGTGCTGGGGTGTGCATGTCTGTTTGCATGATGGAGGCAAAGTGTGTCTTCAGTACTTCTATGTAAGTCACTAATCCTGGTGCAGAATCAAATCCAATCTGGTCCCACAGAGAAATGTTCCACTGCAGTGACACCACACAGACACGAGGCCTGTTCCTAGTGACCAGAGTCCAGCTCTGCCTACTCTGTGCACTTTGTTTTTAGTACGCACCGTCTCATCAGCTAGCTTCTCCAGCTGCTGAATGTAGGGGGTGATGAGAGAGTGAAGGTTTCTTAAGATGTCTTCCACAGGGAGAGCAGAGAGAAGGAAGCCAAGAGCCTGCATCAGCCACATACACTGACTTGTCTGCAGGCAGAGACAATGATGGTAAGGTTTACTTTCAGTTCAAGTGAGCAGACAGCTTAAAGGCATTACACTGTACAGACAGCACAAACACATTTCTGACATGTCATCCTTAGGCTACAGGCTGCAAACATGCTACATCATTCTTTCACAACATTCCTTATTAAATATCATTTCTGAACTGAATGCCAAGACAAAAAGACAGTGCGAATGTGACACACACTGACCTTGTGGATCTGCTTTATAAGCACCTCCTTGAGAGAAAATAGAGTCAGAATGATAGTTATATTATTATGAAAGCACAACAAACCTTCTCAAACTGGAAATGAAAAGTACTCTTAAGTGTTGACATGGGAACAGGAAAAACTGAATTTCTGGCTATTCACATGAGTGTGTGCCGGAATCTCATTTGCTGGACATTAGCGTGCAACCTTATGTCCTTTGTTTGTCAGGTGATATTGTGCAGCGGTGGTAACTTGTAACACTGCTAATCAGGCTTTATCGCGCTTACACTTACACAGACAGTCACTTGCCTGTTATGCTGAAGAACCATGGCATCAGAATACGCTGTACAGGTCACGGTTACACTCAGCCACACTCCCAAATTGGGTTTTCCACAAACCCGAGCACCAGTGGATCCAGTAATAACTTTGTTCAGGCTTCTGACTGACCAATATGACTGTATGGTTAGGGTTACCCCACTGGTTGCTGGTTTGACATACTCTTGACAGCGCGTTAATTGTGTTTTCATGTGGACAAAGATTTCTTTTTTTTTTTACGACACTGTATGTTTGGATGTGATTTTTTTTTTTTTTTTTTAAAACAAAGGATGAGAAACTCCATTTTTAAAAATGCCCGTGTATGTAAATACTATTTCTGGATGCTCGATCAACGTGGTAGAAAAATCCATCCAACCGGTGACATCTAAATGAAGTAGTGGACATGCGTGTACGTACCTGAGAGACAGCTACTATGTTAGTTGCGTAGGGTGGCAGGTCATATTTGCATTCTCTACAGATTTTCTTGAGGGTAGAGACGGATGAAACCGAAAGGTCTGGGTTCCCTAGAGCCTGAAGAACCAAGGGCAAGACGCTGCTAAGCATCACTGGGTGGTCTGCCAACCATTCAGCCAGAGCCCCTAGTGGCAGATTAAATGTTCAGATACTGAATGAGAAACCATTTGCTTCCTGGCGGAAGCTGCACTGCACAGTTTGTTCTATCTTACCTATTGTGAACATAACTGTGTCCGCTAACTGGATGTTGTTGATGTTGATTCTAGGGATAATGCCAATAAGGCCTGGGATGACGTCAGAGTAATTTACATCTATTGTCTCTGCTATGGACTGGAAGCCATACAGCAAAGCTTCTGTGTGCTGTGGGGGGGGGAAACACAGTCAGTTGATTTGTAAGTAGAAGTTGACAATAAAAAAAGTGCAGTTTGAATAAAAACATTTACATGAAAACAATGAAAATAACATTAAAATAAACCTCAAGATAATATTGAAAGTAAGTGTGCATGAATTTTATGGAGGACAACAAAAGTCAAATATTGTGAAAAATTAAAAAAAGAAAGAAAAAGACCTAGTCTTGAAAAGCAGGTTTAATTAAATTTGGCATTACACTTATTTAGAACTTTCCAATGGCTTCAATAATCAAAGAGAAAATAGTTCATATTTTCTCCTTGCTCGTCTCTGTGTATGTCTCACCCACCTGCCATGACATGGGTTGTTCTGCATTAGTCAACAGTCTTCCTAGTTTATCATACAGGTTACTCAGCAGCTCTGCTCCCAGCATCTCATACACATACATGAGTGTGTCCGAGATATCCACTCTGAAGGACAGATAAGGACACACAGACATTTCTGTTAATCTATTTTCCACAAAGATTCTGCTTTCTCAGCTGCCAGTCCAGTGAGAGTATATTAGAGATAAAAACACTCATTTGCTGACTAATCATCTTGTCACAAGGTAACTTCTGAAACCCCCAGGCCTTCACTAAAACACTTTGCACACAACAATGCACAGCAGGAGGAGGCATGTACAATATCCAGAGAAAGGGTCAGGGATACAAATGTGCACGCACACATACACACCTGTAAATTCTGAACTGCTCTTTCTCATCTGAGGACCAGGTTGCGTACTCCTGATCAGAGGGGAACTGGGCTTTGTGTAGCAGAACATCCACCAACTGGAAATACACTGGCCTGTAGACCTGCAGATACACTGCCTGCTTATCTGACTCAAACGACATAATTTCATCCTGAGAAAAGAGGGATAATAACAAGGATTGGTCTTGGGTTGGAACAAAAATCAAGTACAGTATGCACAGCTTAAACCAAAGGCTATTCACAGACACTCATGTAAATATCAGATTTTATTTAACACTTACCACTCTGAGGAAACACCACCATTATCTTATGTCTATAACATTACATTGTCAGCTCACATACACCAAGAAAGTGATTGCAGTGAATAACAGAGGAGGCAAAAAGCAAATGACAGGCTGCCACATTTTATAATTTCAAAGCTGTAGAAAAATACCAGTGGGGCCCAGCAATTTGCACATTTATCCAGTCAGGATGTGCAGGGGAAGTTCATGTTAATGATTTTATACATGTGTGAAAATGGTTTCAGCCAGTACTTACGGAACCTTGCAATGGCACAATGAGCAAAGCTTATTTTGTGGGCCGGTTTTAACATTTCTTACTTGTAGTGTGTACCAGAAGGTGAGTGTGAGGGAGCTGGTGGTCTCGTTCACCGGGTAGTGGCCAGGGATGCCTGTACAAAACATGATCATGTTGACTAAAGCCAGGAAGCTTTGCCAATGATCCACCTGCTCCAACAGAGTCCTAGAGAGAGGTGTGGGTACAAGGGAAAG
>NW_018128232.1:274924-279651 GCF_001952655.1 Monopterus albus | reverse complement strand
TTAGAAGACCATTCACCCTCAGACACTCAGTAGACACATACTGACACACTGGACAGAAATATTGTGTGAGATTTTTCAGCTGAGACTAGTTTAAACATTCACCAAAGTTTGTATTTTTTTTTATTGGATTGGTTAAAACACACTTATGTGTTGCTTTCAATATAACAGAATGACAATGACTGAAATAATACATGTGCATACATAATGATGTACTGCATGTATATAAGAATGCAAAAATTCACTGTCCAATATTGTTGTTATAACAAATCCACAATACGATATTTGTCACAATATTAAAGAAATTAAGAAAAAAGATTTTAAAAAATGCCATTTACTAAATAATAAATGAGCATTTTTTGTATAATGTATATAAAAGACAATGCAACAGTCAGTAGCAGTCCTTTTAGGTAAAAAAAAAACTAAATCATACTTTCAGTGGAACATCAGTGTTTTAATGTCCCCTTAGCAGGAGTAGATTTCTCCGTTTGGTGGCCATGCCCACCAGTGGTCGGGTTCTCAATAGGCTACTAGATCTGTTGCAAGATGCCAAACTAGACCAAGTCACATGAAAAAAATGCTATTTGTGCTTTACTGGGGGTGTTTTTCAAACATCATGGTCTACTTTTTCATTAGAAAAGACTTTAAAGGTGGTTACTAGGTGGTTAGCTTTGCGTATGTGCATCTGATTTGTTGGCCATCTCTATTAAAATGTTGTGCAGTTGTGTCTCAACTGTTTCTACAGGACACATCCAAGACACTCTCAGTCCAAAATGTTGATACCGTCATAGTGCACGACATTATCAAGACATTTTTCTATCGCAATACTGCAAAACTATAAATACTGTTAATTCCCTAGTTGTGTATAAAAATCGTTTCATCCAAGATGAACGTACTGCAACATTTTTACATTTATACAGACCTACTGAAAGAACAACACATACCTAGAATGATTCTCTCCCAGCGTAACGGCGATCCGGCAGATACCATGGCAGGTCTCCATGTCTCCATTCTGAACAGCCTCTCTGAGCTGCTCCTGGAGCGCCAGCACTTGAGGAACCAGTTTCAGCAAAGTGTTCACATATCTACAATCAATGAACACACAAACACCGGAACTGACCGTTAAGAGTCTCGTTCATCAAAAAAAAAAAAGTTATTTAAATTTGTTTTTAAAGTAAGAACCAGACACAGTGCTGTTGAAATGAGAAGGACATTGCACAGCCAGTGAGCCTCCACTGGTGACCAGAAAACTGACTCACACTGCTCACAGCTAGGGTGATGCATTTATTGCTCATTGTCAAGACAAGTGTTTAGTTCAAATCACATTCCAAGTCAGTCCAACCTCTGATGCTGCACACCCACCCCTGAAAATCCACACATCTACCAGGGAACCAGAAAATCTATTCAAAGCTCAGTTATTATTCTGTCTTCTTCCTGCTGTCTCAGCCATCCCTCACTCTGGCTAAAACACACGCATGAGCCCACACACACACACACACACACACACACACACACATAAACACAACTCACACAGACACGAGGACACCCACATCTGATAACATCCTCCTGTTATCCTTAATGACAACGAGTGATGGGGTGACATTTGTAGATGTAGGGTACGTGTGTGCCTGAATGTCAATGGGGACATCATGTGCATGTGTGAAACCTATAAATGGGGTTGTGGTATATTGGCAAGGCTTCATCTTTTGTCAGAACATCAATGCTTAGCCAGGCCAATGAATATTCATCAATGACACACCAGTGTAATACACAAAGGAAACTGAGAAACAGTAACTCGTAGTGTTTCTCTGGGGATCTAATCTATGGCTGTGACTAATACTTAACTGATCTGTCATTGCTTTTTCAACTAATCAAGTGATCGTTTAATCACTTAAAATGTCAGCAAATTGTGTAAAACATCCATCTCAAGTATTCAGAAACTAAAGTGATGTCTTCAAATTGCAAATTTCTACTGACCAACTATCTGAAACTCAGAGTTTTAATTTGCAACAATGAAAGAAGCAGCAAATAATAACACTGGAAAAGCTGGAAATAGAGAATGTTTAGCATTTCTGCCTAGAAAATGACAAACAATTAGCCAAATAGTCAAAATCACTGATTATTTTTCTGTCCTTTGTTTAATCAACTAATTGTTTCAGGAATAATGTAATCCCTTATAGTACAGTACTATCCAAAGAAAAGAAGAAATGATACTAATATGCACCAACTGCTCTCCGGGTTAAATGCACGTCTTCCTATGGTCCTGGGAAGCATTCGTAAATTCCCTCAGGCCCTGGAGTGAGCATAAGAGTGGGATCTATGGTTCTGAGTTATGAAGCCAAGTCCCCTACTCAGCAGCCGACGCTGATTCAGGCTTCTCTGGAGAGAGCTCCACCCTGCTAAGATGTGATGTGTATGAATCTGGCCTCCATCTACTAAGTACGTACCAGTGTGTTTAATGGCCTACATCCTCTGTGTTGGATGTCTGAGTAATTCTGTGAGAATGGTGCTAGGTCCGACTGCACTTAGATCTGAGTGAGTGAGTGACTGGGGACTGTGTGTGTGTGTGTGTGTGTGTGTGTGTGTGTCAGACTGTACTCAGAAGATCATTCATTTTTAACAAGGTGCTTTGCAGATTCAAGTCAGGCACTCTTAGCTCAAGAAAAAAGGACTGTGTATGCAAAGCAATTAAAAAGACAGAATGGATTTGTGTGTGTTTTTCCCATATCCCACATAAGAGATGACATTCTTGAGATTCCTCTGGGACTGTCTGCTTCAGTCTCCTCTCCTCTAACTCCTGTCCTCCCTGCCCTGCTGTTACACACTTTCTGCCTCCTTCTTGACTCCTCCTTTATTCTCTCCCTCCACCACCCCCACATCCCTCTCCCCACCTCTGATTCCCTCTGCAATTACTGCAACACTTTGAGACAGGGGAAATGGGTTGCCTGGCAACAGGATGCAGCTGGACCAATAGCATCCCCCCAAATGAGTTGACTATAATATGTTTAAACAGAGGGAAAGAACAAGAGACAGAGAGGCTTAATGCTGATGGTGAGAGAAGAGAAAGGGGAAAGGACAAGCACAAAGATACAGGCAGAAAACAAAATAGATGACATGAACAAAGAGAAAAAAGTGGGTTCTGACTTCCTTGAGAGAATGGAGAAAAATAACCTTATGGCCGGTTATAAAAGAATTTTGTTCTAGATCCTAAATGCAGTTGCAAACAAACATAATATATCTGCGCAAATGTGACCCCATAAATCACACAATGCACTGACAAAAACAATGGCCACCTGTGTCTCAATCTCAAGAGATACCACCAATGACAGTCAAGGCGTTTGGGAGGACCTGACAAACACACACTGACACAGAGATGTAAGCAGTAATGAGCAGCACACACAACAAAAGAAGTAAGGAGAGAAACTGGCATTGAAAATAGGAGGGCAATGGATGACAAAACTCAAAGTTTGGATCATATCATGGTTTTTGAATCATAGATCGAATCATTTTTCTTATCAGCAAAAGAAAAAAAAAGACAATTTTAACTTGCCTTCCATTTAAGGAACACTTAAGCAAGAAATTTTAGCCAGTGATCTTAAATGAAAACAACATTCAAGATGTCCAATGTTTAAATAAAATATTCAATACTCAGTTGTTAAAGTACAATATGAAGCATGATTATACCTCCTTCCTTTGAACAAAGTGAATGACAAAAATAGCCTGTGTCCACATAATCAAAAAGTAGGTAGAAAGAAGAAGAAATAAAAAAGAGCTAAGCTTGTAACATATGAGGATGTGTGCATTGCCTGGGGAGAGGCCTCTTCGAAGTCAGGGACTTTGCTCATTGGTTTAGAGATAAAACTGGTACTTTCACAAATCAACTGCAGGCAAAGAGCTGAAGATGTCACATTTCTGAAAGTTTGTGCTCTGCTTCTTCAACAGCTGTTTGACAAACTGCTCATACACTCTCCGTTAGTGGCTGATTTTGTTGCATACACGATTAATGAGCACTGTGATTGCTGACTCGACATTCTCTGTTCAACTGTGTGTAGCAGCCCCAGTCTCGTGTAAAGAGTGACTGACACAGGGGAAAAAATGCAGTGGAAAATCAAAGTGTAATGGACAACATTAGCTGTTCAAATTCTGCTGGACTGTGACCAAACTCCAGGTTACAGCATGTGAAGTTCCTGTGGTGGAAAAACACTATTATGTCCCCTGAGAAAGCCATCTCAATAGGAAGTGAAGTGCCAGGCATTGTGAGGCAGCATGTTGCCAGATGTGAGGCAGTTACCCTCATTGCTTTTCTACCATGCCCCATTCATGCACACACACAAATGCTCTCGGAATCTTTTCTCTGCAACTCTGCATTGATGTTAGGTTGGAACTTTAATTCTATGTGGGCTCCACAACTCGTGGTCATATATCCTGGTCATATACCAAGAACAGATGAGGCATCCAAGACACTTATATACAATATAGTGTATGCATATTTTAAACATGAACTGTATGTGATGATCCATGTAGTCACAATGTCTGCATTGTAGCCTCTGTGTAAGGAGCTATACAATTTTAGAATCACCATGAAAGGTAAGTAGAAGAGGTTAAATCATGTGGATGCCAAGGATTTCTCCAGTCACTATAGCCACTCTTTACATTGCCCATGCAATGCAGGAATTTTACACAAGCTTTCCACCATCCTGCGTAAAAGGTACAGTCCTGGAATTAAGGGG
>NW_018128232.1:255434-272599 GCF_001952655.1 Monopterus albus | reverse complement strand
AAGTAGTATTTTTGCCAAGAGGAATTCACCCCACCTCTTATATAAATGGAACAAGGCAGAACATAGGGTTGGAGGTCCACGGGTGAGAGAGAGAGAGCTAACGAGTGAATGAGAAGGGATCAGCTACCAAGCGTAGCATCCAACCTCATGCCCTGCATGGCGTGTAATACGCGTCAGAAATACAAAGCATGCTGGGGTTGTTTCAAAACACTGGCGGGCAAAAGTATTCATGTGCTTTTGCTAGTCTTGCAAAATGTATGACATGAATTTCGACAACATGTTAATGATTATGGTGAGGGATTCAGATTTATGCAGGCAACATGTTCATGCGATAAGACATATGCTGAAGGAGAAACATTCTCAGTGGTAGGTTGCAGAAATAACAGGCCAGTCATCAAAGCATCAGGCCCTTTAGCCCCAAAGCCGCCGCTTTGCTTTCAGACATCAAACTGGCATGATGCAGCAATTTTACTAGCTCCACTGCTGGCATGATGCAGGGTCAACACTGCCCCACCATTCCAGGTTTACCTTTTACACAGAACAGCAGTGCAGCAAAACACCACTAGAATCCTGTCTTAAACAGACAAGAGGGCTTTAGTCTATCCTAGGAGCCCAGCAGCACTTGCTGAGACTGAGTATGTTCTACCTGTAACTCCTCTGCCATTAATCATTTTCCCACCATCTGTTCGGTCTGTCTTCCGTGTTTAAGCTGACTTGTCAGCAGCAACTTCACAGATGTCAACCCCCTGTCTGTGAAGCAGTCCACAAGATTGGAGGACGAAGTGTTTTATAGTTGCACACCTTCCCTTTAGTACCTTTCTTCTCTTTGCATCATCCCGTCACCCCCACCTTCTCTCTCTCGTTCCCTCTCCTCCTCTCAAGGGGGAGGGGTAATGGGTGCCTGCCATGTCTGAATCAACCAGGGCATGATGATAACTCTCCCCAGCTCTGTAACCATAGCAACGCCAGCCAACCAAGAAATACTGCTCTCCTTCCCCTTAGCTGTCAATTTGCCCTGTATCAATCTCTCCCTCTCTCCCTCCCTCCCTTTCTGTTAACCTTCCAGTGCCCACCCTGTTTCTTGCCCTTGACTAATGCATCTTTTTTCCTCTCTCGCTTCCTTCTACCTCCATTTTTGCTCCAGTGTATTTTCTAATCTACCATTACAAGCTTTAATGCCATAGTACGGTTATTTCTTTCTTCTGCCTTGTGTTTCTGGATCGGCATGCAAGTGTGAGCACACACTGGCACACATTTGTACACACCGTTGGGAGTCAGGCTGTGAGATAGCATTGACTACTGCCTCCACCGCTGTGTCAAAGAGCTCTGGGTCAGGCAGTGCACTGAAGCAGTCATGCACCAGGCCTTCGCTCTCGCTGAGGGGCACATCCAGCAGCACCCACGATGACAGGCAGCGCAGCACACGAGCTTTCACCGCCCCCGGGCTGTCCGTCCGTCGCAGCAGTTGCTGCAATAAGGGACACACTGACCCCCACTCCCGGGCCATTAGAATCACCATGAAAGGTAAGTAGAAGAGGTTAAATCTTTCGACAACATGTTAATGATTATGGTGAGGGATTCAGATTTATGCAGGCAACATGTTTATGCGATAAGACATATGCTGAAGGAGAAACAATCTCAGTGGTAGGTTGCAGAAATAACAGGCCAGTCATCAAAGCATCAGGCCCTTTAGCCCCAAAGCCGCCGCTTTGCTTTCAGACATCAAACTGGCATGATGCAGCAATTTTACTAGCTCCACTGCTGGCATGATGCAGGGTCAACACTGCCCCACCATTCCAGGTTTACCTTTTACACAGAACAGCAGTGCAGCAAAACACCACTAGAATCCTGTCTTAAACAGACAAGAGGGCTTTAGTCTATCCTAGGAGCCCAGCAGCACTTGCTGAGACTGAGTATGTTCTACCTGTAACTCCTCTGCCATTAATCATTTTCCCACCATCTGTTCGGTCTGTCTTCCGTGTTTAAGCTGACTTGTCAGCAGCAACTTCACAGATGTCAACCCCCTGTCTGTGAAGCAGTCCAGAAGATTGGAGGACGAAGTGTTTTATAGTTGCACACCTTCGAACGGTTAGACTGCAGGTGTATCGTTAATGTAGTATGTCCATCTGCATGATGAGTAGGGCTAAGCGTCATCCAAAGTTTCTTCATAATGGTGCCATTAAAATACAGTTTTATGTTTGTTTGTTTTTTTTACTGTCAACAGTATAAACATGATTTAATACCATACTTTCTAGAATATGAACCTTTAATTTCCACAAACATCCTTTTATTTCTTTTGCCAAAAGCCAAACCTCTCAAAATGCCACTGCTTAATGTCATACCACAATCAAGTGTACAGTAACTTTGCTGACATAAAATGAGCAAAACTATAACATAAATGATACCAAGACACAACACTAAGTCTGACAAAACCATTGACTAGCAGCTTTTGCTGCTTGATAATAGTAACACTGATTTAAGAGTCAGTTCTAAACAAGTAGTGAGGTTTGATACCTACTGATGAACAAATTAATCCAAATAAAACTTGAGAACATTGCAGAGGTGGCTATCACCACCTGTAGAGGGGGCATAGGGTGGTACCTGAAGACATACCTGTCCTTTTCGATACTGCGGCAGGCGGCTGGTCTGGAACAATGCTAGGCAGCGTGCCCGTCCATCCACCCCTCCTCCCTCCTCCTGGAACACCCGCACCATCTCCGCCACTGCACCTGGCCAGGCCTCGGGCATTGTGTTGAGTGCCAGGGAGGCCAGGGCCACACACAGCCGGGTGAGCACCATCTTGGAGCCGGAGGAGAAGCAGGCAATCTGGGAGAACAGCTGGGTCTTCAAAGACTCATACTGGTCAGTGGGGATGTCCGACCAATAACGAGAGATCTTGGTGTGAAGTGCACTAGCACCAAAGTACTGGATCTCTGGCACCTGTGAAAAGTGACGAGATGGATACAAATGACACCAAATGTTTTTCCAGTGTGCGTTTATCTTTTGTGAATGTGTGTACACTGTACCTTATCTGGGCTAAGTAGGACCCAGCAAAACTGCCAGGCCTGAGGTGACACCTGAGCCTGCATTAGCCATTTCTGGGCCAGATTCTTGTTTTCTATATTGGGGTCATAGTACAACTGGTGAAGGGCCTAAACAGAAAGGAGAAAGAGAAATATAACACTGAAAAAATTTGTGGAAGGTTGAAAACTTTGTACTAGCAAAGTCAATAAGAGAAATGTTTGCGACTACATTCCACACATTGAGAATGGTGGGTGTCAGGCAGAACAGACCAGGTGGGTCAAGACAAATGCAGCTCTTTGAGCTCTTCTTTGGTGGAAAAAGCTGTATACCTTAAGAAAAGAGCATCTTTTCTCACTTGTAAACACACAGGCACACAGTACAAGGCTTACCTTCAAAAACCTGAACAATAGAGAAAGTGAAGACCTGAAAAGAGCACTCTCTGAAGTATGGCTCTGAGTAATTGGAGTAGTTGAGTGTAGGGAGAAAAAGAATGAGCAAGCCAAAGAGAAAGGAGATGAAGGATGAGGTATTAATTAAACAGACACTTCTAATCCTGGCAATACCGGAGTAGAGGTTCAGACACTACTCCTGTAAAGCCTGTTTGTTTTTCTCTCTGTCACACACACAAATGGATATGCTCAATGAACCAAAACCGGTGGCAGCCAGCACTAAGTGTCTGCCAAGCAACACAGGGAAAAAATCTATTCAGTGAGCTCCTGATCCTTGTCTCTAACCCCAGAAGCCTGCTCACATCAATTCCTCCACCATTCACCATCCTTTCCTCCCTCAGGCCTCAACTGTCCTGCCCGGTTCATTCCATCCCTCAGCTCTCTTTCATCATCTCACTCTTCTTCTAAAACTTACATTTCTCCCCATTGTCTTATTACAGCAGTTTAGGCTATATAACAAGGGAGGATGAATAATACTAAGGAAACCATGATGGGCCACAGAGTATGACAATGCAACTGCAGCTCCAGAGAACATAAAGTGTCAATACCTACTGGAAGAAGACAGTCTCTTCCCACTATGGATTTATATGTCTCCACATATTGTATGGGACTTTGAACATGGCAGACTGGGTGTTAATGAGCACATTGTTTACAAAGTGCAGGTCAGAGCTATAGATGCAGGTCTTGTGTGTCTTTGACTTTTTCTCAGCTGTTAGCTTTCTGAACTCCACTAACATTAACCTCTGCCATGTTCAGGTTTCTGAGAGAGTTTTGTTTTTCTTTAAATTTGAACCGATTAATGTAGGAAGAGCTACATCACAGGACTAATGAAATACGACCCTGTTATTGTGTAGTGATTTGGCACAGTCTTCCTGTGGATCATTATCATGCCTTCATACTAAAAAGCATCACCATTAGGATGGCTTTTGTTAGTCAGCACCACTCTGTCCTTTCTGTAAACAAGGCTATGATATCCAAGTTCAAAGCAGCAGCAGATCATTACTGCAGTCCACTGTGATCACAGACCTCTCCTTATCTAATCCCAAACTGTGCCTGAGCGTGTCTGTCCTTCCCAGGTTTATTATCAAAGCACTAGACACAAAACAGTATGTTCATTTCACTGCTTTAATCTTCTCACAAAGAACCACTGCCTGTCTCCTCCTAGAAAACACACCAGACATGCAGCAGTTATCTTCAATAACCAAATGTAATTGTCCAATATTAATTACTTCCTAACATAAGCAAAAATCACGCAGACCCGTGAAAATCGAGCTGAAGCAACTAACTGTAACTACAGATGGTGGCAAACTGCCTGAACCGCCTGGCTTCACCTGAGGTTGGCATGCTCTTGGCAGACATCGTCATAGGTCATTAGCCTCCTCTCCTGTTCCTTTTCCAGCAGGAGGAGGAAGGGAAGAGGGATGCAAGGGAAAAACACTGCTCAGTTAGATTCATTATCTGCTCTCATACATAATCATGGATTTACTGTAGCTGGTCTATACTTGTGTACTCACTTCTGAGCCCAGGAGAATAACTATAGTGTGGGACAAAATAATGAGGCAGGAGCAAGTGTCCCTGACAAATGAGTTAGCTTATTTAAATTAAAAGCAAGTGCAAAGCTGGAGATTTAGACAAAGAGGGTAGATCATAAACACCATAGAAATCTCTCTCCCCACATGCTTATGAGACTTAACTGTACAAGCTTACCCTCACACAAGGTTGCCATATCTTTGCACAGTGTTCATACACTGCAGGTAATTGCATGTCTCTCTGCTGAGGTTCACTGTAGTTGCAAGCCATCTGTCCACTAGAACATCACACTCAAAGTCACTGTAATGGTGGGTGGGTAATGCTGGATGTTGTGCTGCAGAAGGCACCATCACAGCACTGACCTATTATGACACCATGCTATAACTGTGACAATCAAAGGCATGCAAAAGGAATGATGATTAATGAGGGAACAAAGAATAGTTTGTGCGAGAGGGTGCGTGGGTGGTTGTTGACAGCATGCAGCCAAGACAGAAATTAAGAATACCATGTTGCCAATAGTGACAAAATCTCAGCACATGAACAGCAAATAAACCCTTGTACTGAGTGTCTTAACATGCACGTCAGGAACATTGACAACTACCTTTGCCAACACATAATTCATAACACTGATCACCTACAGTGAATACAGTATACTACTATCCCCAAGCCTACCAACATAAAACGGAAAACTATGTACTATGACATGTACATTGCCTATAAAGAGTATTCACCCCCTTGGATGTTTTAACCTTTTATTGATTTTGTAAATCAATCATGGTCAATATAATTTCGCTTTTTTGACAAAAAATTGCAAAAAATCCTCTTTAATGTCAAAGTGAAAACAGGTTTCTACAAACCTAATGTCAATTAAATAAAAATATATAATGGAAAATTAGTCACTGCATAAATAATCACCGTCTTTAAAATGACTGACCTAATTGAACAGAGGCCCAGCCAATGGGTGCTAGTAGTCTCACAATTAGTGAAATGGGGATCACAGTGAATGTGTCTCAAGTGACTGTACTATAAAGACACCTGTGTCTGGAAGGTCCAGTCACTGGTTAATCAGTATTCCTGGCTACTATTACACCATGAAGACAAAAGGACACTCCAAGCAACTCAGAGAAAAGGTTCCTGAAAAGTATAAGTCAGGCATTGTACACTTTGTATCATGTAACCTACAAGACAAAAAGACATGATCCACTTTTTGATATTTCTGTCATGATTCTTCTTTTCCTTCTGAAATAGCCTCTCCAGCCACCACAGCCCTACTCAATACACCACACAGCATTTCTTTGTCAGATTTCTCTGCCCTGCTATGATCTGTAATATGTCAGCTGACATTTTAAATAATCTCCTCTGCTTTTAAATTCCATAAAACTATTTAATAAGAAGACAGCAAGTGAATACATCATTTTCAAATGGCAGACGTGCAACCACAAGCCAAGAGCCTTGGATCTAAGCACCACTGAATGAGCCTTGAAAGCCTCCTGTGGGCTGCTTACTGTGAAGTGACAAGGTGATACAGTTAGTTATGGTAACAGAAACCATGGTGCCCTTGGGCAAGATGCTGACCCAGTACTGTCCTGCTCTTCTTTCTGGTGATATGTGGTTTAGTGTCTTGAGGGAGATGTGCAAAATTACAACATCCTAACCGCATACTGTTCAAGAGCACATAGCTGACCTCTGAATTTAGTATAAGATCCACTTGCTGGGTAGATAGTGATTCTAAAGCTAATTATATTTAAGCGAAAATGTGATGGAGTAAACAAACCCATTCATTATACAAACAAAGAAATGGACAATGCAGTACTTTGTTTCACAGACCCAAGACTGAACAAAGGACTTTCTATTGGACACAAATATAGGGCCAAGAACCACCATCCCTTGACTTTTTAATGGTCATCAGACGGTTTAATGTGTGTTTACAGTTACCTGCTACTGTGACTGTTTGGCAAAAAGGAGCAACATCTCAGATTCTTTTAAAGGCATTAAGCTGGTGGTCTGACGCAAATACAATTATGGCACTTTAAGGTGCACAGACAGATTCTAAAGAAACCTACTGTCATCCTCTTATTCCACTGAATGACCAGGATTGTGCTGATTCTGTAGCCATTCAGCCCCTTGGATGTTTTAACCTTTTATTGATTTTATAAATCAATCATTGTCAATTTAACTTGGCTTTTTTGACAAAAAAAATATTACAAAAAACCTCTTTAATGTCAAAGTGAAAACAGGTTTCTACATAGTAATGTCAATTAAATAAAATAAGTAATGGGAAATAAGTGAGTGCATAAATATTCACTGTCTTTAAAATGACTGACCTAATTGAACAGAGGCCCAGCCAATGGGTGCTAGTAGTCTCACAATTAGTGAAATGGGGATCACAGTGAATGTGTCTCAAGTGACTGTAGTATAAAGACACCTGTGTCTGGAAGGTCCAGTCACTGGTTAATCAGTATTCCTGGCTACCATTACACCATGAAGACAAAAGGACACTCCAAGCAACTCAGAGAAAAGGTTCCTGAAAAGTATAAGTCAGGGGATGGATATAAAAACATTTCCAAGGCACTGAACGTCCCCTGGAGTTCAGTTAAATCCATCATCAAGAAATGGAAGGAACGTGGCACATGTCTAAATCTGCCTAGATCAGGCCGTCCTCACAAAGTGAGTGACTGTGCAAGAAGAAGACTAGTGAGAGAGGCCACCAAGACACCTATGACTGAAGGAGTTACAAGCTTCAACAGCTGAGATGGGAGAGACTCTGCATACAGCAACTGTTGCCCGGGTTCTTCATCAGTCAAAGTTTTATGGGAGAGTGGAAAAGAGAAAGTCACTGTTGAAGAAAACTCATATTAAATCTTGACTAGAGTTTGCCAAAGGCATGTGAAACTTCTTTGGTCTGATGAGACCAAAATGGTGCCTTCTGGCCATCAGACAAGACGCTATGTTTGGCAGACACCAAACACTGCACATCACCACAAACACACCATCCCCACTGTGAAGCACGGTGGTGGCAGCATCACGCTATGGGGAGGATCCTCGGCCCTGGAAGGCTTGTAAAGGTAGAGGGTAAAATGAATGCAGCAAAATATAGGAAAATCCTGAAGGACAATCTTCTTCAGTCTGCAAGAGAAGTACGGCTTGGGAGAAGATTAATTTTCCAGCAAGACAATGACCTGAAGCATACAGCGAAAGTTACACAGAAATGGTTTAAAGACAACAAGGTGCGAGTTCTGGAGTGGCCGAGTCAAAGCCTAGACCTCAATCCAATGGAGAATTTGTTGCTGGACTTGAAAAGGGCTGTTCACACCCGATCCCTGTGCAAGCTGGTAGAGCTTGAGCAGATTTGCAAAGAAGAATGGAGTAAAACTGTAGTATCCAGATGTGTACGCCTGACTGAGATCTATCCACACAGACTCAGTGGTGTGATTGCAGCCAAAGGTGCATCTATGGCAGACACCAAACACTGCACTATGGATTCCCCCCCATTGCATCTCCTCTCACGTCCTCCTCTTTCTTAATGGTACCATCACAGACATCCACCCTGTTCTAAGCCTCCCTCCCCTCATCACATCAACTCTGCTCTTCCACAGGAGGACCTTCCTCACCTATCCTCCCAACCTATCCCCTCCTCTGGGAGTCGGTGGCCATCCTGCAGGGAAATTCATTACAGAAACCTGGGAATCACAGTCAACATTGCCAAGAAAGTAGCACACACACAAACAGAGAAAAGAAAGACCCTGACAACAGTTTTACAATGACGGCAAAGAATAGGCTGGCTACAACCTATTTTACTCCCATCTGATCACTCTTTCTGATTATTAACCATTTAGCCAAGACTAATCTGAAAACATGAGGGCAGACGTTATTGGTACCGATGAACTGAATCTCTATAATGTGTTACAAATACAGACACATCATCTCTCTAAACGAAATCAGAAAGAAATGTTATGTTGTGGCTACCAGGCATCTCATGCTTTCCTTCTTAACCCGTATAACATTATCTCATCTAAAACATGATCACTTCATTAGCTGGTACACCCAATTCCCAATTTCTGTACAGAGTGATATGCTGCTGACGATAACTGGTGCAAAAACTCACCTTCTCTACGTTTTCCACGGTAAAATCCAAGGAGTCCGGTGTGGCTGCAATCCTCCCCGGCGTCTCCATAGCTCCGCTAACACGGAGCTGTCAAATATTCAAAGAGGTGCGACACAGTGAGAAGCTGACAGCCAACGTTATACTTCTCTTTCTAAGCAGTGTCATTTCCAAAATATCTCCACAACAGCAATCGGAATATATAAGTTAGCTAGACAATATCAAATGTAGTTTTAACAATGATACGAGAAGCTAACCGGCAAGCTAACATTAGCTCAAGCAGGCTAGCGTTAGCTAGCCTCCACCATAGAAATTTTTCTATAGCAAGGACTAGCACCACTATGCTAAGGCGAGGTTAGCCAACGTAGCAATGCATGTAACTTGGCGCTGCTCTACTGCCAAAGCAGCCAACCGAGACAGCCATGCTAGCATTTTTACTGAATGACAGAATTATCAAAACACTGTCGTCTCCATGTACTGCCTTCAGACTTTCCAGATGACCGATAGTTTCACACCTTTCTGTCCTGCTACCGTATGAGACGATGCTGACAGGTCCCTGTCGCTTTTCTGAAGCTGCTCCGTCACCGCCAGAGGTTTTCGCTACATTCAGACGCTGTGAGAAATATCGTAATCACAGCGTAACTAGTCAAGGACGACCCAACGATACGGTGAACTATGATTTATTTCAAGTTCCCAGAGGTATAGAAAATAGAACAGCTTACACATTAGCACAAATGTGCTTGTTTCACTATGTAGTATTATTCGTTAGATGTATATTATTAGCCTTCCTAAACTATTGCTGCCATTCCTTTTCTCGTCAAATCATTAGGATCAAACAATAGCTACATCATCTTTCAGGTTTATTTTCCTTGTTTATGTGTCCAAAACCACACGAATCCGCTACGTTTTTCCATCCTCCAGTATAATGATCATTTGAATGCAGCATTCCCCCTCTCTCTAATAACATGTCCTCCTCATGAAATGCCGCTGACTGGACTGGTAACCCGCAGCATATTTAAATTATGTCAGCAGAATAGTAGGTTACGGTTTGTCGGTCACATATCGCATAATCCCGGCCTTCAAATGTGTTTTCGTGAAGATACTGAGGATAGTTCAGAACATGCTAGACTCAACAATATATAGGATACCTCTAATAGCTTACTGTAGGCTAGCTATGTGGATTAATCTAATACAAAAAAACGTGAATATATACAGTAGATTAACTCACACAGTATCCTATATTTCGAAATACATGCAAATATTCTTCCCATTCTCTCAGGAATTAAATCTGATCATACATTTCCTATTATTTTGTAATAACATGTTAAGAGAATATGTTCACAGTTAAGGATATTGCTGTAACATAGACCAATGGTTCTATTTCGTACAGGCTTCGCCCTCCAGGAGCTGTCGCTATTGGGTTTATTCCTCGCGCATGCGCAGTCCTGAAGAGATTTCTTTCACGCCCTGTGCCCTGCACTCAGGTCCGCTGGGGCCGAATAAAAGCCTATGACTACGTTCACACTGCAGGCTGAAGTGACTCAAATCCGATCTTTTTGCCCAAATGTGACCCATATCCGATTTCCTTATGACAGTGTGAACAGCACAAATCCGATTTTTTTCAAATCCGGCCCAGGCTACTTTCATATGTGGTCCTAAATCGGATACATATCCAATGTTTTGCAATGCGACTTCAGTCTGAATGGCCAGGTCGCATTTCATGCGATTTTTATGTCATTGATATGCGACAGACGTCACAATTTTGCGCTGGAGGAGGCGAGGCCATAAGCAATATTTGTGCTCTCCTTCTTCTTCTTCTTATTATTAGTTCTTTATTTCAATTGCACATTAACTGGTACATCGCTACACACATGCTATCACGAGCCGCATCCATTTTTATTTTCGCAAACACAGTACGCTGCGTCTGACATCACGTCCTCTTCTGCGCATGCGGGTCACCTCAGGGCGGTATACCGTTCACACATGAGACAGATGGCAGTCGCATTTAAATGACAGTGTGAACAATAGCGCAAAAAAAATCGGATTTCGGCGAAAAATCCGATCTGAGCATTAAGACCTGCAGTGTGAACGTAGTCTATGTGACCGGAGTTTGGCTCCCTCTTTTTCTTCAGCAGTTCTAAAGAGCAATTCCTAGAGCTATGTCTAAAGAGCAAAGTTCCTTGAACTTCCCATTGACCCATCAGCCAACATGGATGCCAATGGAAAAGAGCCCCCTTCGGTGCAGCAGCACCCTCCCACCACCGGCCAGCCTCTGGCCTTCGGGGCTCCACTCTGCAGTCTGCCAGACATCATAAAAAAAAAAGGCGGAAGATCGCGAGGGGATTCTCATCCCACCAGAAGCCCTGGCTCCCCCGTGTCCGACATGACAGGCTTACCAGAAAAGGTGTAGGGCGTGCCAGAGTTCAGCTCAGGAAGCATTTCACCAGTGGGTGCATGAATACAGATCTCTCACCAAAAACCCTCATGGCAGGATGAAATGGCTGCAGCATACGCTTTCACAATAGCCAGACCCTGTCTACCAGGGTCTGTAAGAAAACCAGCACCTGTGCCAGCAGGCATGACGTGGAAGCTGTGCCTCTCTCCACACACCACAGCTGAAAAGCAGACCATTTCACCATGTAAGAAGCCATAGTTGACAGGGCTCTTGTGCTCTGAATCGTATGCACAACTGCTGGAGGCAAGCTTAGGCTCTCCAAGTAATTCTCGTTCAGGGGCCAAGCTCACAGGCACTGTCCTATTATGGGATACTGTTGAATTGCGCTGTCCACCAGGGAGAGCATGTCTGTGCCACAGGAGTTGCCACAGCTTGCCCGACAGCAGCTGCACCAGCATTGGGAACTACGCTCCACCCGTACGCTCGGGCTATCAGGATGACACGCAGCCACTCATCCTGTATGCAGGAGAGGAGGTGCGGGATAAGTGGGACTGGAGGAAATGTATAAATGAGACCTCTGGGCCAGGAGTTATAAGTGAATGTGCTCATCGAAAGCCACGAGCTGCGAACAGATCTGCTCCTGCTTGCCCAATCCTGTCCCACAGTGTCTGTATGAGGGACGGGTTCAGTTTCTACTTGCTTGGCTGAAGCCTGCCCAGTGACATTAAATCCACAGTGTGGTTCTGCTCACCCGGAACATGCACAACTCTGATGGAGCACAGGTTCCGGTGGGCCCAAAGTAGGAGACTCCATGCTATTTCCAGCAAGTGGGCAGAGATGACACTGCCTTGCGGGTTGATGTATGTGATGGCTGTTGTATTGTCTGACTGCACCACTACATGTTTGTTTCTCAGTATTGGTGCAAAATGTTTCATCACCATGGCCTGCTCCAGACAGTTGATGTGGGGGAACAGAGTCCCCCAGAGCCTGCCTCTCTGCACGTGCCTCCCCACCTGAGCAGAGATGTGTCTGTGAACACCGATATGTGTGACATGACTCTGACGAGGGGAACACCCGTCGCCATGTCGCCGGGGGTTTTCCAGTACGAAAGGTCCAACTGGACAGAGGGGGGGACTTTTAACATGCGCCTCTTGTGCCGTATGGGCTTGAGGTGAAGGTGACCGAACCACCTCTGGAGCTTTTTCATGTGGAAGAGACCAAGAGGGACCACCGCATGGCTGGCTGACATTGTGCCCATTCTCTAGTTTCTCCTACTAGAGAACACTGCTTTGGGCAGCAAGACAGTGCAGGGCACAGGGCGCAAATGAAGTCTCTTAAGGACTGCGCATGCACGAGGGATGAGCCCAAGAGGGTGTAGTCTATACAAAATAGAACTACAGGATAATTCAGTGTAAAACAAAACCCAAGACGGTATAGGCCTAAACACCTTCTTGACACAATTCTCTCTACAAAACAAGAGTCAACAAAAGTGTAAAGAAAAAAGAAACATATAAACACTGTTATCACTTAATTTAAAACAAAACTGCATACCATGGGCGTCTTTTGACCCTTTTTACTGGGGCATGTGCCCCAGTATTGAGCTGCTGTGCCCCACTAAATTCACATGTTCAACCTTTAACAAGCTCCTACTGTATATTTGGCAGTGGATTCATTTAGATTGATAATAATGTGGAAACAAACTATTTGCAATTTGCAAAATACAACCTGAGATGCAAGTGGGCCAAGGCTCGTACACCACAGTACATGCATATGCACTTCGTAGCTGCTACACTGCACATGCAGCAATCCATGTACTGTGCACAAAACTGAGGTATGTGACAGGGACTAAAAAAAGTTTTTAAATAATACCAATAGCTTATTTTGACTCAAACATTACTGACTCCTGTAGATGAACATAAGAAAATTCAGAGACAGAGGCTGAGATAGAGGTTCAGAGAGATGAGGGTGAGGGAAGGTAAGACCTAGATGTAACTAGGTAATAGTTAGCTAGCCAGCCAGGCACGGATGTTGAATGTGAAGTAAATTAGAGCTCTGTACATCAATGCATATAATCAGTTGGGCTACTCTTAAAATGCTATTTATCAGTGTACTACATGAAATATAATAAATGCCAAGTATCTTGAATAATACACTGCCCGGCTACTTTAATAGTCACACCTGTACAACTGTATGTACTTCAGTGCAAGACGTCTGCTTTAAATGGTGGTCCCTACACAGAGATGTAGCTGAAAGTGTTGGGACCTTACACCTCACTGAAACAATGCTCCATTTGTGTTTACATTAAAAACTCTTTTTTCATGTATACTTGCATGCATCTGGAATAAAACAGAGATGCTGGGAAAAGAGCTGAATTCTTAACTTGTTCTACAATGATCTCCTATAATGCCCTGAACAAAAACACTAGTACCCAGAAGTGGTGATAAATACATGGATTGTAGTGATATTTCAACCGAGCCCAAAGTGAACAGAAGGAAAGTTTGAATGGTGGAAAAATAACCAAGGAAAACTTCAAAACAGAGACAAGCTGTGGTCCAAATGTGCCACTCACACCATATGTTGCTTTCTGAACAAGCTCCATGGAATAAGGCCCAGGAAGAGCCCATTTGAAAGGGAATCCTAATAACCAAGTGGGGTTTGCTAAAAAGCACATGGACAAGCCACAGTGCTTTAGGGAGAATGTCTTTTGGACAGATTAAACAAACTGAGAGCTACAGCTCCACAGTATGTTCACAGAAATAAAAAATGAAGCTTTCAAAATAAAGAACCCTGAGACACCTGGAGAAGGCTCAGCTGGTCTGCAGCACCTAGAATCTGTGCCGGGCACAATCAAATGATTACCCAGATATTCTGGGGAGAAACATACTACCCAAAAGATATGTATATGTACAGTTACTGTAGGTAGCTTGTCCAGTGGTTCCCAACCTAGAGGTCAGTCAAGATAAATCTGAAAGGTTGTAAAATGATTCATGGGAGAAGAAAGATGGTGCAGTAGAGTCTTATTATTGGTGGACAGGATGCTGTCAGCTCTGCTCTCTGCTGCCACTGGCCCTCTTCTGGCTCCTCTAGTCCATCTGCTGTAGGGTTTGTAGAGATTCCTTTGGGAGACCATGAGACAGAGAGGCTAGATGGCAAACATGTCTTTCCAAGTTTTTCAAAAGTGAATGGAAGGGTAGAGGAGCTCAGGTCAGAGCTGCAAGCCAAGACTGCCGAGGTGGAGGAGCTCAAAGCAGCAGAATGGAGCACTGAAGAAGGTGCTGAATAGAGAGGGAGCGGTATGTCATTGGTTTTGCCCAAAGTGCTATAGAGAAACTGATGGATGCTAAACTGAATGCAGCCAAGACAGAAATTCTTGGTGGGTTTGAGAAGTATGTGGAGAGTGCTAAAGGCCAATGTGGGGATGTGCGCCGTCAGTGCCAGAGAGAGCAAAGTGAGAGGCAGGAACAGATGGAAGGTGCTCTGCAGGAAAGTACTACTGACTTGACAACCTCCAGGCACAGCTCTCTGATTTGAAAGCTACAGAGACCTGTTGTGGTACAGTGAGTGGACTAGTTGAAAAGGTGCACCTGTTGGAAACATCAGTGGCAGGCTTCAAGGGAGACCTGAGAGTGGAGCTGGGTGGACACAAGGACCATATAGAGGTAATGTTGGCAGGGCGTCTGGGGTATGTAGAGGTCAAACTGAACCTGACTGGGCAGACAGGACAGGGCCTGGAGGAATGAATGAAAAACTAAGGGTTCTAGAGGGCCACTTACTGATGGCTTTGGAGGAGCTGGGAAATCCCAGTACCCCATCACGGCTGGAGAGTCATGCTGTTCCCACATTGGAGACACACCTGGAGTTTGTCTGAGGGAAACAAAAGGTGGATGTGGACAGAGTGCAGAAGCATCTGAACAGCCTGGAGATTCTCTGCTCTTCTTCCCGTTCTGCAACTCACAAGCCATCTGCCACCCAGGCAGACTGGGCTGCGCCAAGTGCTAAACTGGCAGAGGAGCAGAATATGAAGGAGGCACTGGACATGCAACGTGACTGTTTGAACAGCCTCAGTGTCACACTGCAGAACATCCTGAGACACCTGGCCCCCAGGGAACAGCAAGGGGCAACAGAAGGAGAGCTCAAATTCCTCAAGTTTAATATCAGCTCAGTCAACCACATGTTGAGAGGCCTCCAGGACTCTGAGGAAAGTTGTCCACCAGGTGGGTCAACCCAACAGCACCTGGCATGAGAGAGAAGCTTGTCTGGCACAGCAGATAAAGGGTGTGGTCCAGCTGGTTGGACATCAGGCTTCCATGCTTGGGGCAGGTCAGCACAGAATGACCCAACTTAGGATTGAGCTGCAGGAGATGAAGACACAGCTAGTAGAGAAGGTTGGCAGTGTAGATGATCAGTGTAAGGGCCTGAATTACTTGGCAGAGGACCTGGAACGAATCAGGGAGGGAGGAGTTGGAGAGACAATCAACCAGTAACTACTATTAGAGAAAAAAATGATCAATTCATTCCCACAGCTCTCACAGATGTGCCATCAACTACAGTGGCTTTAGAAACATCTGTAAGACCTCATTTATACTTGGACTACTTCTCTCCCATAGATCTTTCTGAGTTGACCTCAAAAAGTGCTTTATCTAAATCAGGGGTGGGCAATTAATTTTTACAAGAGGCCACATGAGAAACCTGAACTGGGTTGGAGGGCCGAACCAACAATAACTTGAACTTAATTCTGCTCAATATTCATTATCTCCCATTGTAAAAAGCACTAAATTATATGTGTTGATTAGCTGCTACTCATAATCAGAAGAATAAGCATATTCTGTAAATATTTATATAAATATATGAAATTGTGGTGTAGGTCAAACTGGAAAATATTCCAATAGAAGTAATAAACAGTAAAAACAAAAACAAACATTACATCACAGTTCCATTTTATTTTCAACTTCACATAACACTGAAAAGGTGTTTTGCAGTATGGTAAAGATATGCATTTTCAGTTCATTTTACTTGTTCAGTGAGAGAAATCCAGTCTGGCTTTGGCTTGAACAAGTGCATTGCAATATGGCTGAATATCTGAGGTGGGTATGCAAAGGATAGCTGAGAGGTGATCATCACTGATGTGTATCTGGATGTGTTGAACTTCATCATTGAGAATGTCTATTCACATATGTAGGTAGATCCAAAGATTTCCTGCGATGTCCTCAACCCTCGTTACAGTGCGTCGGGAGAGGGGTATGTTCTCATATGCGCCCTTTTTCTCTGGGCATATTAGTGCTGCAGAGTCCAACAAACACTCTTTAATAAACTCTCTGCCAGAAAACGACTTACTTTTTCTGGCAATTTTGTGGGATATGACATAACTTGACTTGAAAGCTGCATCTCTGGGTGTGGAAAGTTTTGTAAAAAGTCTTTGTTGGTTATGCAGTTTCACTAGCAAAGCATCCAACTCCCTTGTGCACTCCTCATCCGACAAGTTCTTGTATTTCTCCTCATGTTTGGTCACATAGTGGCGATTCAAATTGTAATCCTTGAACACAGCGACCTGTGTACCACAAACTAAGCGCACTGCTTTACCTTTGACTTCTGTAAACAAATACTTTCCAGTCCATGTCTTGTTGAAAACGCGGCATTCGGCATCAACTTTTCTTTTTTTGGCGTG
>NW_018128232.1:241789-249865 GCF_001952655.1 Monopterus albus | reverse complement strand
CAGGGCAGGATGAAATGGCTGCAGCATACGCTTTCACAATAGCCAGACCCTGTCTACCAGGGTCTGTAAGAAAACCAGCACCTGTGCCAGCAGGCATGACGTGGAAGCTGTGCCTCTCTCCACACACCACAGCTGAAAAGCAGACCATTTCACCATGTAAGAAGCCATAGTTGACAGGGCTCTTGTGCTCTGAATCGTATGCACAACTGCTGGAGGCAAGCTTAGGCTCTCCAAGTAATTCTCGTTCAGGGGCCAAGCTCACAGGCACTGTCCTATTATGGGATACTGTTGAATTGCGCTGTCCACCAGGGAGAGCATGTCTGTGCCACAGGAGTTGCCACAGCTTGCCCGACAGCAGCTGCACCAGCATTGGGAACTACGCTCCACCCGTACGCTCGGGCTATCAGGATGACACGCAGCCACTCATCCTGTATGCAGGAGAGGAGGTGCGGGATAAGTGGGACTGGAGGAAATGTATAAATGAGACCTCTGGGCCAGGAGTTATAAGTGAATGTGCTCATCGAAAGCCACGAGCTGCGAACAGATCTGCTCCTGCTTGCCCAATCCTGTCCCACAGTGTCTGTATGAGGGACGGGTTCAGTTTCTACTTGCTTGGCTGAAGCCTGCCCAGTGACATTAAATCCACAGTGTGGTTCTGCTCACCCGGAACATGCACAACTCTGATGGAGCACAGGTTCCGGTGGGCCCAAAGTAGGAGACTCCATGCTATTTCCAGCAAGTGGGCAGAGATGACACTGCCTTGCGGGTTGATGTATGTGATGGCTGTTGTATTGTCTGACTGCACCACTACATGTTTGTTTCTCAGTATTGGTGCAAAATGTTTCATCACCATGGCCTGCTCCAGACAGTTGATGTGGGGGAACAGAGTCCCCCAGAGCCTGCCTCTCTGCACGTGCCTCCCCACCTGAGCAGAGATGTGTCTGTGAACACCGATATGTGTGACATGACTCTGACGAGGGGAACACCCGTCGCCATGTCGCCGGGGGTTTTCCAGTACGAAAGGTCCAACTGGACAGAGGGGGGGACTTTTAACATGCGCCTCTTGTGCCGTATGGGCTTGAGGTGAAGGTGACCGAACCACCTCTGGAGCTTTTTCATGTGGAAGAGACCAAGAGGGACCACCGCATGGCTGGCTGACATTGTGCCCATTCTCTAGTTTCTCCTACTAGAGAACACTGCTTTGGGCAGCAAGACAGTGCAGGGCACAGGGCGCAAATGAAGTCTCTTAAGGACTGCGCATGCACGAGGGATGAGCCCAAGAGGGTGTAGTCTATACAAAATAGAACTACAGGATAATTCAGTGTAAAACAAAACCCAAGACGGTATAGGCCTAAACACCTTCTTGACACAATTCTCTCTACAAAACAAGAGTCAACAAAAGTGTAAAGAAAAAAGAAACATATAAACACTGTTATCACTTAATTTAAAACAAAACTGCATACCATGGGCGTCTTTTGACCCTTTTTACTGGGGCATGTGCCCCAGTATTGAGCTGCTGTGCCCCACTAAATTCACATGTTCAACCTTTAACAAGCTCCTACTGTATATTTGGCAGTGGATTCATTTAGATTGATAATAATGTGGAAACAAACTATTTGCAATTTGCAAAATACAACCTGAGATGCAAGTGGGCCAAGGCTCGTACACCACAGTACATGCATATGCACTTCGTAGCTGCTACACTGCACATGCAGCAATCCATGTACTGTGCACAAAACTGAGGTATGTGACAGGGACTAAAAAAAGTTTTTAAATAATACCAATAGCTTATTTTGACTCAAACATTACTGACTCCTGTAGATGAACATAAGAAAATTCAGAGACAGAGGCTGAGATAGAGGTTCAGAGAGATGAGGGTGAGGGAAGGTAAGACCTAGATGTAACTAGGTAATAGTTAGCTAGCCAGCCAGGCACGGATGTTGAATGTGAAGTAAATTAGAGCTCTGTACATCAATGCATATAATCAGTTGGGCTACTCTTAAAATGCTATTTATCAGTGTACTACATGAAATATAATAAATGCCAAGTATCTTGAATAATACACTGCCCGGCTACTTTAATAGTCACACCTGTACAACTGTATGTACTTCAGTGCAAGACGTCTGCTTTAAATGGTGGTCCCTACACAGAGATGTAGCTGAAAGTGTTGGGACCTTACACCTCACTGAAACAATGCTCCATTTGTGTTTACATTAAAAACTCTTTTTTCATGTATACTTGCATGCATCTGGAATAAAACAGAGATGCTGGGTTTCTCAGTATTGGTGCAAAATGTTTCATCACCATGGCCTGCTCCAGACAGTTGATGTGGGGGAACAGAGTCCCCCAGAGCCTGCCTCTCTGCACGTGCCTCCCCACCTGAGCAGAGATGTGTCTGTGAACACCGATATGTGTGACATGACTCTGACGAGGGGAACACCCGTCGCCATGTCGCCGGGGGTTTTCCAGTACGAAAGGTCCAACTGGACAGAGGGGGGGACTTTTAACATGCGCCTCTTGTGCCGTATGGGCTTGAGGTGAAGGTGACCGAACCACCTCTGGAGCTTTTTCATGTGGAAGAGACCAAGAGGGACCACCGCATGGCTGGCTGACATTGTGCCCATTCTCTAGTTTCTCCTACTAGAGAACACTGCTTTGGGCAGCAAGACAGTGCAGGGCACAGGGCGCAAATGAAGTCTCTTAAGGACTGCGCATGCACGAGGGATGAGCCCAAGAGGGTGTAGTCTATACAAAATAGAACTACAGGATAATTCAGTGTAAAACAAAACCCAAGACGGTATAGGCCTAAACACCTTCTTGACACAATTCTCTCTACAAAACAAGAGTCAACAAAAGTGTAAAGAAAAAAGAAACATATAAACACTGTTATCACTTAATTTAAAACAAAACTGCATACCATGGGCGTCTTTTGACCCTTTTTACTGGGGCATGTGCCCCAGTATTGAGCTGCTGTGCCCCACTAAATTCACATGTTCAACCTTTAACAAGCTCCTACTGTATATTTGGCAGTGGATTCATTTAGATTGATAATAATGTGGAAACAAACTATTTGCAATTTGCAAAATACAACCTGAGATGCAAGTGGGCCAAGGCTCGTACACCACAGTACATGCATATGCACTTCGTAGCTGCTACACTGCACATGCAGCAATCCATGTACTGTGCACAAAACTGAGGTATGTGACAGGGACTAAAAAAAGTTTTTAAATAATACCAATAGCTTATTTTGACTCAAACATTACTGACTCCTGTAGATGAACATAAGAAAATTCAGAGACAGAGGCTGAGATAGAGGTTCAGAGAGATGAGGGTGAGGGAAGGTAAGACCTAGATGTAACTAGGTAATAGTTAGCTAGCCAGCCAGGCACGGATGTTGAATGTGAAGTAAATTAGAGCTCTGTACATCAATGCATATAATCAGTTGGGCTACTCTTAAAATGCTATTTATCAGTGTACTACATGAAATATAATAAATGCCAAGTATCTTGAATAATACACTGCCCGGCTACTTTAATAGTCACACCTGTACAACTGTATGTACTTCAGTGCAAGACGTCTGCTTTAAATGGTGGTCCCTACACAGAGATGTAGCTGAAAGTGTTGGGACCTTACACCTCACTGAAACAATGCTCCATTTGTGTTTACATTAAAAACTCTTTTTTCATGTATACTTGCATGCATCTGGAATAAAACAGAGATGCTGGGAAAAGAGCTGAATTCTTAACTTGTTCTACAATGATCTCCTATAATGCCCTGAACAAAAACACTAGTACCCAGAAGTGGTGATAAATACATGGATTGTAGTGATATTTCAACCGAGCCCAAAGTGAACAGAAGGAAAGTTTGAATGGTGGAAAAATACATTACTGACTCCTGTAGATGAACATAAGAAAATTCAGAGACAGAGGCTGAGATAGAGGTTCAGAGAGATGAGGGTGAGGGAAGGTAAGACCTAGATGTAACTAGGTAATAGTTAGCTAGCCAGCCAGGCACGGATGTTGAATGTGAAGTAAATTAGAGCTCTGTACATCAATGCATATAATCAGTTGGGCTACTCTTAAAATGCTATTTATCAGTGTACTACATGAAATATAATAAATGCCAAGTATCTTGAATAATACACTGCCCGGCTACTTTAATAGTCACACCTGTACAACTGTATGTACTTCAGTGCAAGACGTCTGCTTTAAATGGTGGTCCCTACACAGAGATGTAGCTGAAAGTGTTGGGACCTTACACCTCACTGAAACAATGCTCCATTTGTGTTTACATTAAAAACTCTTTTTTCATGTATACTTGCATGCATCTGGAATAAAACAGAGATGCTGGGAAAAGAGCTGAATTCTTAACTTGTTCTACAATGATCTCCTATAATGCCCTGAACAAAAACACTAGTACCCAGAAGTGGTGATAAATACATGGATTGTAGTGATATTTCAACCGAGCCCAAAGTGAACAGAAGGAAAGTTTGAATGGTGGAAAAATAACCAAGGAAAACTTCAAAACAGAGACAAGCTGTGGTCCAAATGTGCCACTCACACCATATGTTGCTTTCTGAACAAGCTCCATGGAATAAGGCCCAGGAAGAGCCCATTTGAAAGGGAATCCTAATAACCAAGTGGGGTTTGCTAAAAAGCACATGGACAAGCCACAGTGCTTTAGGGAGAATGTCTTTTGGACAGATTAAACAAACTGAGAGCTACAGCTCCACAGTATGTTCACAGAAATAAAAAATGAAGCTTTCAAAATAAAGAACCCTGAGACACCTGGAGAAGGCTCAGCTGGTCTGCAGCACCTAGAATCTGTGCCGCTATTTATCAGTGTACTACATGAAATATAATAAATGCCAAGTATCTTGAATAATACACTGCCCGGCTACTTTAATAGTCACACCTGTACAACTGTATGTACTTCAGTGCAAGACGTCTGCTTTAAATGGTGGTCCCTACACAGAGATGTAGCTGAAAGTGTTGGGACCTTACACCTCACTGAAACAATGCTCCATTTGTGTTTACATTAAAAACTCTTTTTTCATGTATACTTGCATGCATCTGGAATAAAACAGAGATGCTGGGAAAAGAGCTGAATTCTTAACTTGTTCTACAATGATCTCCTATAATGCCCTGAACAAAAACACTAGTACCCAGAAGTGGTGATAAATACATGGATTGTAGTGATATTTCAACCGAGCCCAAAGTGAACAGAAGGAAAGTTTGAATGGTGGAAAAATAACCAAGGAAAACTTCAAAACAGAGACAAGCTGTGGTCCAAATGTGCCACTCACACCATATGTTGCTTTCTGAACAAGCTCCATGGAATAAGGCCCAGGAAGAGCCCATTTGAAAGGGAATCCTAATAACCAAGTGGGGTTTGCTAAAAAGCACATGGACAAGCCACAGTGCTTTAGGGAGAATGTCTTTTGGACAGATTAAACAAACTGAGAGCTACAGCTCCACAGTATGTTCACAGAAATAAAAAATGAAGCTTTCAAAATAAAGAACCCTGAGACACCTGGAGAAGGCTCAGCTGGTCTGCAGCACCTAGAATCTGTGCCGGGCACAATCAAATGATTACCCAGATATTCTGGGGAGAAACATACTACCCAAAAGATATGTATATGTACAGTTACTGTAGGTAGCTTGTCCAGTGGTTCCCAACCTAGAGGTCAGTCAAGATAAATCTGAAAGGTTGTAAAATGATTCATGGGAGAAGAAAGATGGTGCAGTAGAGTCTTATTATTGGTGGACAGGATGCTGTCAGCTCTGCTCTCTGCTGCCACTGGCCCTCTTCTGGCTCCTCTAGTCCATCTGCTGTAGGGTTTGTAGAGATTCCTTTGGGAGACCATGAGACAGAGAGGCTAGATGGCAAACATGTCTTTCCAAGTTTTTCAAAAGTGAATGGAAGGGTAGAGGAGCTCAGGTCAGAGCTGCAAGCCAAGACTGCCGAGGTGGAGGAGCTCAAAGCAGCAGAATGGAGCACTGAAGAAGGTGCTGAATAGAGAGGGAGCGGTATGTCATTGGTTTTGCCCAAAGTGCTATAGAGAAACTGATGGATGCTAAACTGAATGCAGCCAAGACAGAAATTCTTGGTGGGTTTGAGAAGTATGTGGAGAGTGCTAAAGGCCAATGTGGGGATGTGCGCCGTCAGTGCCAGAGAGAGCAAAGTGAGAGGCAGGAACAGATGGAAGGTGCTCTGCAGGAAAGTACTACTGACTTGACAACCTCCAGGCACAGCTCTCTGATTTGAAAGCTACAGAGACCTGTTGTGGTACAGTGAGTGGACTAGTTGAAAAGGTGCACCTGTTGGAAACATCAGTGGCAGGCTTCAAGGGAGACCTGAGAGTGGAGCTGGGTGGACACAAGGACCATATAGAGGTAATGTTGGCAGGGCGTCTGGGGTATGTAGAGGTCAAACTGAACCTGACTGGGCAGACAGGACAGGGCCTGGAGGAATGAATGAAAAACTAAGGGTTCTAGAGGGCCACTTACTGATGGCTTTGGAGGAGCTGGGAAATCCCAGTACCCCATCACGGCTGGAGAGTCATGCTGTTCCCACATTGGAGACACACCTGGAGTTTGTCTGAGGGAAACAAAAGGTGGATGTGGACAGAGTGCAGAAGCATCTGAACAGCCTGGAGATTCTCTGCTCTTCTTCCCGTTCTGCAACTCACAAGCCATCTGCCACCCAGGCAGACTGGGCTGCGCCAAGTGCTAAACTGGCAGAGGAGCAGAATATGAAGGAGGCACTGGACATGCAACGTGACTGTTTGAACAGCCTCAGTGTCACACTGCAGAACATCCTGAGACACCTGGCCCCCAGGGAACAGCAAGGGGCAACAGAAGGAGAGCTCAAATTCCTCAAGTTTAATATCAGCTCAGTCAACCACATGTTGAGAGGCCTCCAGGACTCTGAGGAAAGTTGTCCACCAGGTGGGTCAACCCAACAGCACCTGGCATGAGAGAGAAGCTTGTCTGGCACAGCAGATAAAGGGTGTGGTCCAGCTGGTTGGACATCAGGCTTCCATGCTTGGGGCAGGTCAGCACAGAATGACCCAACTTAGGATTGAGCTGCAGGAGATGAAGACACAGCTAGTAGAGAAGGTTGGCAGTGTAGATGATCAGTGTAAGGGCCTGAATTACTTGGCAGAGGACCTGGAACGAATCAGGGAGGGAGGAGTTGGAGAGACAATCAACCAGTAACTACTATTAGAGAAAAAAATGATCAATTCATTCCCACAGCTCTCACAGATGTGCCATCAACTACAGTGGCTTTAGAAACATCTGTAAGACCTCATTTATACTTGGACTACTTCTCTCCCATAGATCTTTCTGAGTTGACCTCAAAAAGTGCTTTATCTAAATCAGGGGTGGGCAATTAATTTTTACAAGAGGCCACATGAGAAACCTGAACTGGGTTGGAGGGCCGAACCAACAATAACTTGAACTTAATTCTGCTCAATATTCATTATCTCCCATTGTAAAAAGCACTAAATTATATGTGTTGATTAGCTGCTACTCATAATCAGAAGAATAAGCATATTCTGTAAATATTTATATAAATATATGAAATTGTGGTGTAGGTCAAACTGGAAAATATTCCACTGAAAAGGTGTTTTGCAGTATGTTAAAGATTGTATTTTCAGTTCATTTTACTTGTTCAGTGAGAGAAATCCAGTCTGGCTTGGGCTTGAACACGTGCATTGAAATCTGGCTGAATATCTGAGGTGGATATGTGAAGGATAGCTGAGAGGTGATCATCACTGATAAGAGGATCTGTATCTGGATTTGTTGAACTTCATCACTGAGAATGTTTGTTCACATATGTAGGTAGATCCAAAGATTTCCTGCGATGTCCTCAACCCTCGTTACAGTGCGTCGGGAGAGGGGTATGTTCTCATATGCGCCCTTTTTCTCTGGGCATATTAGTGCTGCAGAGTCCAACAAACACTCTTTAATAAACTCTCTGCCAGAAAACGACTTACTTTTTCTGGTGATTTTGTGGGATATGACATAACTTGTCTTGAAAGCTGCATCTCTGGGTGTGGAAAGTTTTGTA
>NW_018128232.1:239573-241724 GCF_001952655.1 Monopterus albus | reverse complement strand
TTGTATTTCTCCTCATGTTTGGTCACATAGTGGCGATTCAAATTGTAATCCTTGAACACAGCGACCTGTGTACCACAAACTAAGCGCACTGCTTTACCTTTGACTTCTGTAAATAAAAACTTTCCAGTCCATGTCTTGTTGAAAATGCGGCATTCTGCATCAACTTTTCTTTTTTTGGCGTGAGTTGACATTTTGAGGATTAGCTGGCCAACATCACCTGTCTCTCACCCGGTAGGTCGGGGATCTTAGGTTCACCCGTGAGGACGGCTGCTTTCTTGGACTGTGCTGTCCAAGTTGAGGAGGATAGAAGCCTTAACTTAAGCGTTTACAGAAAACCTAAACACACTGTTCAATATCTCCTGTTTGACTCTCATCACCCGCTGCAATAGAAATTAGGTGTCATCAGAACTCTACAACAATCTTGTATAGCATGAACGACATAAATATTTTTTCATTCATGTTCTGATTGATGGACCTCACGCGGGCCAGACAGGGGTGCCCGCAGGCCGTAAAATGCCCCGGTCTGATATAAATCATAAACATGTCTCCTGGACCCCTTCCCTGACCAGGCTGCTCAAAGACGTATTTTCTCTAATCAACACATCCATACTAGATCTGATTAACCTCTCTCTATTAACAGGTTATGTTCCACAGGCTTTTAAGGTTGCAGTAATTAAACCTCTACTCAAAAAACCTACTCTTGACCCAGGTGTCCTAGCTAATTATAGAACAATATCCAATTTCTTGTTTATTTCTAAAATCCTTGAAAAAGCTGTTGCAAAGCAGTTATGTGACCACTTGCACAAGAATGATTTGTTTGAGGATTTTCAGTCAGGTTTTAGAGTTCATCATAGTACAGAAACTGCATTGGTCAAAGTCACCAATGATCTTCTCCTAGCCTCGGACAAAGGTCTCCATACTTGTCCTCTTAGATCTCAGTGCTGCTTTTGACACCATTGATCACAGCATCTTACTGCAGAGACTTGAACATGTTATTGGGATTAAAGGAACTGCACTAAGTTGGTTCAAATCTTATTTATCAGAAAGATTTCAATTTGTTCATGTTAATGACAAATGTTCCACACAAACTGAAGTTAGTCACGGCGTTCCACAGGGCTCTGTGTTAGGTCCAATACTCTTCACTTTATACATGCTCCCTTTAGGCAATATTATCAGGAAGCACAACATAAATTTCCATTGCTATGCAAATGATTCTCAGTTATATTTATCTATGAAGCCAAATGAATCAGATCAGCTGGTCAAACTTCAAGCATGACTTAAAGACATAAAGGCCTGGATGACCTGCAACTTCGTACTTCTAAACTCTGACAAAACTGAAGTCATTGTGCTTGGGCCTGAAAACCTTAGAAATCTGCTGTCTAATCATATAGTTACTTTAGATGACATAGCTCTTGCCTCCAGTACTACCGTGAGGAACCTTGGAGTCATCTTTGATCAGAATATGTCCTTTAAATCACACATAAACCAAGTCACTAGAACTGCCTTCTTTCACCTGCGCAATATTGCAAAAATCAGGAGCATCCTGTCTCAAAGTGATGCTGAAAAACTGGGCCATGCATTTGTTACTTCCAGGCTGGACTACTGTAACTCTTTACTATCAGGATGTCCCAATAATTCCCTAAAAAGCCTCCAGTTAATCCAAAATGCTGCAGCCAGAGTACTGACAGGAACTAGCAAGAGAGATCATATCTCTCCCATATTAGCTTCTCTCCACTGGCTCCCTGTAAAATTCAGAATAGAATTTAAAATCCTTCTCCTAACATACAAAGCCCTTAATGACAAGGCTCCATCGTATCTTAAAGACCTCGTAGAGCCTTATCATCCTAACAGAGCACTTCGCTCTCAGAGTGCAGGTTTACTTGTGGTTCCTAGAGTCCACAGAAGCAGAATGGGAGGCAGAGCCTTTAGCTATCAAGCTCCTCTCCTATGGAACCAACTCCCAGTCTCAGTTCAGGAGGCGGACACCCTCTCTACCTTTAAGATTAGACTTAAGACGTTCCTTTTTGATAAAGCTTATAGTTAGGGCTGGATCAGGTGACCCTGAGCCTTCCCTTAGTTATGCTGCTATAGGCCTAGGCTGCTGGGGGCCCCATGATGCTCTGAGTTTCTTTCCCCTCCCCTCCCCTCTCC
>NW_018128232.1:203536-239416 GCF_001952655.1 Monopterus albus | reverse complement strand
GTGTACAAGACAGTAGTGAGACCAGCTATGCTGTATGGGTTAGAGACTGTAGCAGTGAGGAAAAGACAAGAGGCAGAGATGGAGGTAGCAGAAATGAGGATATTGAGGTTCTCTTTAGGAGGGACCAGGATGGACAGGATTAGGAATGAGCACATCAGAGGGACAGCTCAGGTCGGCTGTTTTGGGGACAAGGCCAGAGAGGCCAGATTGAGATGGTTTGGACATGTGCAGAGGAGGAATTGTGGTTATATTGATAGAAGGAGATATATGGAGGTATTAAAAGAGGACATGAAGTTAATTGGTGTGAAAGTAGAGGATGCCGAAGATAGAGTTAGGTGGAAACAGATGATTTGCTGTGGCGACCCCTAACGGGAACAGCCAAAAGAAAAAGACAATTTGTTCATGTTAATGATGAATGTTCCACGCAGACTAAAGTTAGTCATGGTGTTCCAAGGGGCTCTGTGCTAGGTTCAGTTATCTGCAATTTATACATGCTCACTGTAGACAATATTATTATGAAACACAGCATAAATAATCATTGCTATGCAGATGATACTCAGTTATATTTATCTATGAATCCAAATGAATCAGATCAGCTGGTCAAACTTCAAGCATGTCTTAAAGACATAAAGGCCTGGATGACCTGTAATTTCTTACTTCTAAACTCTGACAAAACTGAAGTCATTGTAATTGGGCCTGACAACCTTAGAAATCTGCTGTTTAATCATAGACTTTAGATGACATACATAGCTCTCACCTCCAGTACTACTGTGAGGAATCTTGGAGTCATTTTTGACCAGGATATATCCATTAACTCACACATAAACCAAGTCTCTAGAACTGCCTTCTTTCACCTGCATGATATCGCCAAAATCAGGATTATCTTGTCTCAAAGTGAGGCTGAAAAACTGGTCCATGCATTTGTTACTTGCAGGCTGGATTACTGTAACTCTCACTGACAGGAACGAGCAAGAGAGATCATATTTCTCCCATATTTGCTTCTCTCCACTGGCTCCCTATAAAATCCAAGATAAAACTTTAAAATCCTTCTACTAACATACAAATCCCTTAATGACAAGGCTTTAAAGACCTCACAGTGCCTTATAAACCCAACAGAGCATTTTGCTCTCAGAGGGCAGGTCTACTTGTGGTTCCTAGAGTCCACAGAAGTAGAGCTATGGGAAAGAGCAGTGGAAGCTAGGCTAAGAAAGGAAGTGGATATCTGTGAGCAGCAGTATGGCTTCATGCCCAGAAAGAGCACTACTGATGCAGTTTTTGCTCTGAGAATGTTATTGGAGAAGTATAGAGATGGTCGGAAGGAGCTGCATTGCGTCTTTGTGGATTTAGAGAAAGCGTACGACAGAGTGCCGAGAGAGGAGCTATGGTACTGTATGATGATGTCAGGAGTGGCAGAGATGTCAGAGTAGCTCAGGATATGTATGAGAGGAGTACGACAGTAGTGAGATGTGCTGTAGGTCAGACAGGAGTTCAAGGTGGAGGTGGGGCTACATCAAGGATCGGCTTTGAGTCCCTTCTTGTTTGCTGTGGTGATGGACAGGTTGACAGATGAGGTCAGACAGGAATCTCCGTAGACAATGATGTTTGCGGATGACATTGTGATCTGTAGTGAGAGCAGAGAGCAGGTGGAGGAACACCTGGAAAGGTGGAGGACTGCTCTGGAAAGAAGAGGAATGAAAGTCAGTCGTGGTAAGATGGAATATACTGTATGGATGTGCTAAAAGAGGACATGAAGTTAATTGGGGTGAGAGTAGAGGATGCCGAGGATAGAGTTAGGTGGAAACAGATGATTCGCTTTGGCGACCCCTAACAGGAACAGCCAAAAGAAGAAGAAGAAGATTTCACTGAAGGACCAGATCTGCCATCCTGTTTTTTGTTTGTTTGTTTTTTGTTTTGGGAATTTATTTATTTATTTTTATAAATTGTGTTTGGTTTTTTTTACCTGTCTAGGGTAACAACTTAAGACCATACAACATCTGCTCCGCCATAAGTGGCAAATCTGGGCTGAAACCTCATCTGGGATCCTCTAAAGACCCTTGCCAGTAATGAGGCCACCACCCAATCTGTGTATTTATCCAGCCAACTTTTTCTTTCTGTTTGTCTCATTTTGTCTGCACAACTACATCTGTCTTTCTCCTTTTATTTGTATGTCTGTTTGTTTATGTACAGTTTTATCTTTCTATGTTTCTTCAGCTTTTGTTTGGATGTTCTCATTTGTCTGTTTCAGTCTGTTTGGATGTCTGCCGGTCTGTTCATAAAGGTAGATGGAGCTGCAGAAGTCAGGAAAAAATGGTAAGGCACTAAACATTTGTGAAAGTAAATTTAGTTTAGACAGTACTGTATTATAATGTGCCTCTGCCTCCTACAGGTGTGTGACATGAGATGCCACAACAAGCCATGCTGGTCGTGGCGTGGCCATATGGCAGGACACTCATAAGGTGAGTACTGATGCCTGTTACTTTTTTCTATGCTCACTTTATACTCTGACACATTAGATTAATTGGCTGTACCACTGTTTGGGATACTGGTTTTCTCAAGTGCTTATTCAGCCCATAGATAATTTATTAGGAATACATTTAAATTCTGTTTTGGCATCTGAATTAAATGTGTGATCTTTTGTCAGGTTAAATGGCTAGATTAGATAATTTTTCAAACATCCCAGCAGGGGAATTTATCATCTCATCTCATCTCATCTCATATCATATCATATTTACATTTAGTTGTCATCGGACCTGGTTTGTTTAGTAGACACAGTACCAGCCGGGGGTGCGTTTGGGTTCTTGGGAGGGAGCAACCCTGGCAGAGACAGATGACTCTTAAAACAAAAAAACAAAACAAAAAAAAGCTTGTGAACTCAACTATTAGAGGTGTATTTGCCTTATTGTCCATGATGAGAATGACAGCAGTGATACTATGAAAGCCTGACTGTCAAGTATACAGGTTGACACCATATTATTACTGAATTTGACTCTTTTTAGCATTCTTATGGCAAGATTATACTGTGGGCTGAATGTCTCAAGGCTAACAGGCTTTGTATTGAATTAACAGAGGAAGGAACTGAGCTCTGCAGGGACAATACCTCAGTAAAGTGCAAATTGGCCCTTTACAATATGTTATTTCTTGTGAGCTCTTGGCTTGGTAACATGAATTTGTCTCTCCACTTTTCTAATGTCATATAATCCTACACATTGTACACTGAAAGTGTTTTCTAAACTGACATGTAATTCGGAAGTGAGAAGATGAGTAGAGAACAAACACTGGAGACATTTGTAATGTCAAATGAGTGATAGTTACATTACCTTGCTAAATCAGTGCAGAGTGACAACTTCACAGTTCTAAACTCATACGGGGTTAAGTAAGCCAGGACTTCTCCACACTACAGAGAACAAGGCCAGTTGCATCAACGCGCATCATAAGAAGACAAGGCTTTTCTCCTTCCTCTTCTTCTCAGTGTGTGAAGGAGTCTGAGCTTAACATTATTGGTAATTTGAACAGTTGTTGCGTCTGTCATTAAATCTATATATTTGCTGGAAAAGTGAGCAAGGTACCTGAGGGAGAAGTGCAGGTACCTAGAGAAACGAGCAAGAGTCGAGGCAAATTATAGTGTGCAAATACAGATAGATCATGGACTCCTACTGAGTTGGAGATGTGTGCCATGATTGTGCAGTTTCCAGAACCAGACAAGGATCCATCTGGTTTTGTGAATCAGCTGACATAGTATTCTGTTATGATCCTACTAAGAGATGTACTGTACAATTGATATTGACATGTTTAAGGGGTAGATATGATGAGGTAGAGCCAGCTGGGACTATCGCAGCTAGATAAGGATGTACATAGTAGACCTAACTGTATCAAAGTGTATAAAACTCAGTTAATGCATTGTGCCCTTAAGATGAGAATAGTGGAGAGGGGCAAGAACCCAGAACACTTCTCATTTCCACTCATCTGTATTTGAGCATTATAGTTTTAAACTAACAAGCTTACATTTCTTGTCCTCAATGAACACACATAGTTTCAGGACCATAGTTCTGACGACTAGATCTTTTTTCTCTCCTTCTCTTTCTAAATCGACTGCGCTGTGTTTCATAACACCTTAGTTGAGTATTTGAAAGCACCAGTCAAGGAGAATAAAGCCATTGCGAAGGACGGTGGACAGGTACTTTCTGGTTGAAAGGTTGTAGTGTACCAACAAACTGTTTCCTGTGCTGCCAGGGAAATCGACATGGGATGCTGTGACAGAGAAGTTGTCGTGTATAGCTGTGAAGAAGACAAAGACCATGCTGTACCAAACCCTCGTCGATGATGATGGATCTGCACCACGAGTTGTTGATCTCTTCAGTGATGTCAGATATCCACTTCTCTCCACATCATTAAATCCTTATTTTCTTTGTACTTAAAATTGAATGAATTTTTTTTGACTTCTTTGATGCCCAAGGTACCAGTGTGCAGAGCTTCTGATAGTACCCTGATTAGTATAGTCATGATTTGAGTAATGAGGGGCCTGTGCTGCATACCCTCAAAACCACTGTGGTACAGTAATATCCTGAGTTAAATAATGAAACCCAGTCTAGAAAATGATCACTTTCACTATACTAGCTGGTGTGAAATAATTTGACCTTATTCCATGTGTGAGGTGCTTTAGGATGAATATTAATGTCACTGGCATTTTAGATCAGGAATGTTTCATTGATAACAATACATTGCATAGAATTCCTACCAAACAATGATCATATCATAATGCTTTCTATTTCATTTGTATAAAAATTGCATGAAAATAAATAAATCATTAAATTGAGGGGTCATAGATCTAAGAATGCTTTAACACTGTGGAGTCAGACAAGACCGATATGTAGTGGAGGAACTGTGGACATGATTGATTGATTGCCTATCATGCTTTTCACTTTCAAAGAAATTAATTTATGAAAGAACATCTGGCAACTTGAGGCCAAAGAGATTCCATTTCTAGTAAACATAAAATAGGCCTAACTTTGTAAATGCTTAAGCATCAGTTTCCAAGGAATTCAGTGGAGGTGAATGCAATCATTATGACTCTAGGAAGGTGGCTAGTCTTCTAGTGTCATCCAGAGAAGCATTTAAAATACAGTAGGTTATTATTTTGACGGTCTTGTTATCCCCAACAAAATATGTGCTTTTCCCCCCACGAGATTCAGGTGTAGAGCAACAGCGCCCTCATTTGGACAAGCAAAGACTTCGCATTACGGTGAAAGGCCCTGCAAAAGCTCCATTTATGCAGAAACACCAGGCTAATGTAGTTCACGTTTCAGGATCAAGTCAAATACAATGAAATGTTCATTTATAAAATCGCTATATGAAGGATTCCTGTTATCCTGAATGCAGACTATTATACCTAACAGTTACTGATTTATAGTATTTTGATGCCTATTGTTAGGATTGGATTTCAGGAGTTACAGTTGTTTTATTTACTGTTAATATTATTTTGCTTTTATAATGATAAAGTTTAGTATGACTGTCTGTGTTTCATTAACAGCACCATGTATCAGTATTAACCTGGCTCTTATACATGCACTATAGTTATAATTTTCAGCTTCGAGTCAACTTGTAGTATTTCTCATCTTCTTGGATAATTGTGCAAGAGTAGATTGCATAGATAAGTGTCATTCTTGAAACTATAGATAAGATACTGTTAATTTATGCTATTTTACAGATGTGAAGTCTAACGGGCTTGAACTGGTCACTCATGTCTGAAGCATGAATAAGGGGTTTTACAGAACAACAGAATCAGGGAAGTAAGTGACACAGCTAATTGCATGTCCACTTTCAGTTTGAGAGAAACGCCTGAAAATAGAAGATAACAACACACACACACACACACACACACACACACACACACACACACTACCTATATGAACATTCTAGAATATTGATGTGTAACGTATCACCCATGTACAGGGCAGTCCCAGCCCGAGAAGATAAATGTGAATGATTTGTGATTATCGATGCTCTTGGAGACTTGTCATCTCATAGAGCCCAGCGCTGTAATAACTCTGCATTTAACCAGAAGAAAATAAATTACGTAAAGTTGATTCCTGTTTCCTGAGTGTTACTTCTTGGGGCCTTCAGATAAAAGAACCGGTTAAAGTTAAAACTATCAATTAGGCCCATTAAGTCCGAACACACAATTAACATAATTACAAAAAGAAATAGGAAAATTACCTATTGTAACAATTTAATCAATTCATAAGTCAGGACTTTTAAACTTTTATTATGTAAGGGCATTATATATTAGGAACAGGAATAATAACAGGAACAACAGTACTCTTTGTGCTGCTTAAAATGTCAATCCGAAAATATAAATGAAAATCAAACCTTAAATCATTTTGTCACTAAGGTGTTGATACCACTCTGCGGTGATTTCTTTTGTGACGGGAGTTTAAGTTACTGTATGGCATGGTTTACTGTTATTGTCATGCCCTTATGCGCTGTGTAGGTAGGTGTCAGTGTTTGTAGGTCTGCTGAATAAACATCATGGCACATAGGCAGACCTACTGGGAACACGTGGCACTGTTTCCAGAGAAAGAGAGAGAGAGAGAGAGAGAGAGAGAGAGAGAGAGTCGGGCGCGCACACTCCTCCTTCAGTCCTTCCAGCCACGCATACACAGGCAGAGCTGCTGTGGGTAGGAGGGTTTAGAGCTGCGCTGGCTTTTTAAGCTACTGGATTCTGGTTCCTATCCTATTGTGGACTAGAGAACAAGACGAGAGGAATCTATTTTGGGCGTTTTCAAACTGTGCTGCCAGAGGTTAGACATGATGGAGACCAAACTCTGGATTTCCCTGTGCGCGCTGCTGCTCATTAACTTGGGATCGGCGGAACACGGTAGGTAGTAATTTGTCTTGGGTTATTTTTCATTCCATTGCTTTGTTTGATTTTAGCCAGGATATTCATTAATCTGTGCTAGAAATTGTCATAATGGCACCTCTTATCACACACAAATATTACTTCTCTATACCTGCGTTGATTTTTCAGAAGCCAAGTTTCTGTGGGTTACACAATGTGAAGACAGTAGATTGCAACATCTTCCTCTTGTGGGCTTTCTTCCACTTAGGTTAACCCCCCCCTCCCCATCTATTCTTCCTTTTTTGCATGCATTACATTTACACACCTCTCACACATCCTGGTTCACTTTCACCCACCTCCCCCTTTCTCTCGTGCTTTTCCTCCCATTCTTTCTCCTCCTCCACCAGCACCTCTCACATAAAAAGAAACTGAGACTGATGGCATTTAGAAAGATTTTATTGGGCAGAACTGTCCCATCAGCTTCTCAAGCTGAAATTCAAATGAATAGAAAACAACATGGTTCCACTGGAGGACATTTATTAGCTGTAATTGAGCAGGGAAGTACATTGTGTTAAATGACACCTCTAACAGTGTGTAGCAGCACACTTATTTCACTGGGTTCATGCTAATTGGCCTGCCTCTGTGCCACTGGTGCAGGTTCATGTTTTACTGTGAACAGACATTTATAAAGTGTTGACTGTATTGTCCTCTGTGTGCATAAAGATATTTTGCAGGAGTCAAATCAAAACCCAGTGTTTTTTTTTAAAACTTGGATTCAGTTCTATTACATTTTGTTATTTCTGCTGTAAGCGTGCACGGCAGTTTATCAGCATTGTCCATGCCCATTTCAGTCTTCAGTTTCTGTCTCTCAACAGAGATAATAATATAAATATTAATAATATCTAATCTTTCTTTCTTCTTACATACACAAGTACCCCCTTCTAACTAATGTATCACATTCTTACTCTTCTGGGGCATGTCTACGTATATAACAGCATGTCTAGTAACCTAGAAGGAACAAAGAAACCCAATATAACAAAGTATTATAGTTTAAAAATCTGAAAATAAATTACAAAGATCTAAATAAAAATGTCCCTCTAATTATAAACAGAACTGGCACAAGAGAATTAACAGACTTACAAAATTAGACTGTACTTGTATAATAAATCTATCCTAAGCTTAACTCTGTTTGTCTAATTTTGTCTCTTGAAAACTAACTATAGCATAGATCCTGACATAGAGGAGAAATGAACTATTAGTCAGAGATCTCTGTGTGCACAGTTTCATTCAGGTTCCTAACTGGAAAGTTCGCGGTTTGATTACCGGCTTCTCCAGTCCAGATGTCGAAGTGTCCTTGGGCAAGACACTGAACCCCCAGTTTCTCCTTGTGATATCACCAGTGTGTGAATGTGTGAGTGCTTGGGAGTGTGAACGGGCAAATAGTGTGAAAGCGCTGTGAGTTACTCATGTTTCATCAGTTCAAACTGGGTTAATGTACCGTAGCATATAGATCCACATGAGCTAGGCACTTTTACTTGCATGACACAGTAAAACAAAACAAACCAAAACAAAACAAAAAAGCAACTAACCAGATTCACTTAGGTGAAAACAAGTTGCCAGTAAACAATTGAAAGAAGTGGAGTTGAAAAGGCCAGTGGCAATGTGTACAGAGCTATTTCAGTTCCACTTAAAGGGAAAATCCATTCAAAATGATCTGTATTACTGACTCAAAACAATGTTATGTTAGATGGGTTTCACACAGAAGGCACGGATGGGCACTTCTAGCACTGAAGCAGCAGGAACATATGCAGGGTAAAGAAGTGAGCCTGAACTATTTCCCCAGGTACACGTTGAAGTGGCCTGAGAAACTGTAAGAGCCTGTGACATCTGGATAGATGAGCTTTCGACAGTGCAACTGTGGTTCTCTTTATAAACACACACATATATAAACAGACATACTACTCCAGCATTTGATCTCAGCAGCTCTAATGCAGCTAAAGTCAAGGAACAAGGCCAATATTATACAGCCAAATGCCTCTGTCTATTTATAAGCATGTTTTTGTATCATTTAGAGTTCAGTCAGGTCTTTCTTCCTGTCTCTTTCTCTCTCTCACACACACACACATGCACACACTGTGTGTGCTGATGATCTGCGTGAGGGATTACGGGGGTAATGAAAGGCATCACGACAGTGTGTTACTGTACGGTAATGACATTACACTACATTAGTGCTTTAGTCTTCATCAGAAGGAAGCAGTTAGAAACAGTCTTGCACAGCAGCACTAAGAAGATCAAGATGAAGGGGGAAGAGAGAATGAAGAATGAACTGGGACCGAAGGCCTTCATTAAAATGTTACCTTAAAGAGCAAGAATTACTTATGTCTCATGTGGGTTGCAATTGGTGCCATGTAAAGTAAAAGTCAGAGTCAGTCCGTTTACATTTATACTCTAAAATTATGTCTTACAGTAATGTGACTGTGTTTAGTTCAGTGGTCATGACATGATTAACAAGAAAGAAAACAAGAACAAAAAGCATATTTCTGCTACACACAGAGAAGAACCCTTGAAGGCAACACCACACTTTGGCTGAATTGCTTACAACTCAAAGGGTGACAAGGAACTTGGTTTTAAAGAGTCATGATCCAAAATGTTTGGAAACCCACATGTATGTAACAAAGGAAAACATGGATAACTTTCTCTGTGCATACATTTTTAACTTTAATACTTGTTGTCTCAACAAACACTGTCCTATGGTGCCTGATATAATAATGAGCTAATAGGTCAAAGGTTAAAGTGTTTATTCCAGGAATCATCAGGAACTGGCCATTAACCAACTTTGCCACTGTCCTCTTCAGATAATAACCACATGGCTACTTCAAGAAGTCCTCTTGGTATTGTCTTGACTCCTGAGATCCCACATACAGGCTCTGAGCATCCTACTAGCCTGGACCCCACCAGTGGTCCTGCTCCAGCACTGCATGGCTCTAAAACAAGCACAAGCACCAGCAGTTTGAGCAACAGCACGACTAGAGATGGGGAAACCATGTCTCTGACAGCTGAACCAAAGAAAGATAATGGTAACCGGTCAACTCTTACTCCTGTTATTCACTATGAGAAATCATAATGGCAGACTGACTGCACAAAGAGTCACTAGTCAACTCTGTAGTGTGAAGATGCTAGGAAACTTGTGTTGTGCTTATTATTTCTGTCTGAGATAGTTGGCTCAGAGTTTATGAGCTATATTTAACAAAGTCCTTATCTATGTTCCCCTCAAACACAAGACCAAAAACTCGGTCATCAAAAAACTAGAGCTCAGAAAAAGAAATGCCAGATGGTGTAAGATAAAAGTAAAGGAAAGGAGGTGAATAAAGAAGGTATGACTGAGTTAACAAAATAAGGTGCAGTCTATTAGGAGGGCAATGATAAAATATGTGTGGAGAAAAACACACACATATTTCTGAAGTGAATAATATGAGGGGAGATGTGATTAAATGCTGTGTGACTTTTCACAAGGGGGTGAGAAAGGCAGAGATAAAATTCTCTCCACAGATAACACACACACCCTCTTGCTGTCCCTCACTCACACACATTGGTGCTGCTTCACACTTCAAACATATTTACAACCTAGCACACAGTTTAAGCACTTAGTTTATTTAGTGGAAAAAGACTTGTATTTCGACAACTTGTGTTATCTTGCCATTTGTACAGTATTATTTGTCCTGGTTTTGATAATGGTCTTCTGGTTTTCCTTCTCCATGCCAGTATAATGGAAATTAATGGATTTTCAATTTGTGGTGTTCACAGGTCACATTAACAGTGTGCACTTTAATCACACAGCCAAATGTCTACTGCCATCGCAGCAGAATGGGCAAATCCAGGGGGTGGCTGGGGGGGCACTAGCCACTTCTAGAATCTGATTGCCCAACCCATCAGAGTCAAAATGTGATGCTTGTCAGTATTAATGAATAAAAAAAAAGAAAAACCATGACAAATTGTTGTCTTAAATACAACTAACATCTTTCCGGTGCTTTATAATTTTATATTATGTTAGCGTGATGGTTACATAGCCTACATACATACTATATTTCAGTGGCGCAGAAAAATAACTTTGCCTAGTAAAATACAGTATTTTGATGTTCTCTTTTATTTTCTGTAGATACCAACAATGTCTCCCCCTCAGTGACTGTCCTTCCTGAAATCAATAGGAACCGGACAGATGAGTCAACATTACAGCCTCCAATTCCTCCCTCTGCTAGCACCACCATCATCTCTCACATCACTCCTGCCTACACTACTACAAGCCCCACACACACAGCTAGTAACACTGCCCCTGTAGACACATGGACCATTGCACCACTATCAAACACATCACACCATCCTTCACCTACACTAGTTCCTGACTCCTCCTCAAAGCAGCCCACCAACCCCAAAACACACCTACCCACTTCTGCCCCAGCACCTGAGCCACCACGGGTGGCCACTACCACTACTAGCACTCCCAGCACTCTCAGCACTCAATCCAGTTCAACATTCATCACTAGCTCCTCTAAAGAGCCACCCATTTCTGAGTCAACCACCATCGTCCCACCTGGCAGCCCCTCTGTCCAGACCAAAGACCATGCTGACAACCCATCCCAGCTCAATGTAGGGGGTGACAGTAAGTGCCTAGCATCTTCTGTGTTGGTATATAAATTTGTTCTGGATTGTTTACTGGTTATTGACAAAACCAGAAGTGAACTGGCTTTACAACAAAGGTGACACTGTTCTTTGTTTTCCAACACAAGCCAGTCCTTGCTTCTACACACACAAGCACAAAAACACACCACACATCCCCCATCTACAGCTTCTACAAGCACTGTCACCACCAAGCACTCCACAATTATAGCTCTGTTTGGGAAAGGGACACGTCAAGCAGTCACAGGACTCAAGGCCTTGAGAATTTTCTGTTTTCTTTCTTTGTCTATCTGCTAAATAATGCAGATATCTACTGTTTATCTTTCTGTATCTAGACTGTATAGATATATGAGATCTATTTCCAGGCTCAGGCTATCATCACTGAAAGAAAAAGTCAAAACTGATCAACTTTTCTCAACATACAGTTAAAATCTTCTCTGACTGTGGTTTTATTAGACCATGCTTGGCACCTCGCCTCTTTCCATTTGCCAGAGGGACAGGGAGCATTCACTGCTCTGTGGCTGCTCTTAGTTTTGACCAAAGGATATAAAAATCGCCAAGTTTACAAAACAGTCTTCCATAGCAACAGCCAAAAACAGACTGCCACAAACTGCTCCTGCAGAGATATACACACAAACACAGAGATATACACACAAACACACGAACACAGAGATAGTTAGGGAGTGATGATGCTGTTAGAGATTAAGCAACGCCCTGAGAGAAATTAAAACATTCTATACTGTATGTATATAGGCTCTTAAAGTATATAAACTTCTTGATTCCAGATCATTAATGAAATACTGTATCTTAAAATGACACCTTAGGAGTAAATTTACTTCATAACAGCCAACCACATTAACAAGCTGCTGTAGCGATTATATTTAGTTCCAGTTACTGGGAAACTCTAATTGTACTTTTTACACCATGTTAAATCAAAGTAAAAAACATCTTTAACTGTGCATTGTCAGCTTGTGTAGTTGGGCTATGGAGTCTTAAAATAGGAACAGGCCCTGCTGATGTGCCCCTTGTGTTTCTGTTCCAGCGACTATGGTCCATGAGTCTCCCACATTAGACCCCCTGCTGGCCGGCCTGGTGTCAGCCTTCATCATCACTGCTGTCATCATCACTCTGCTCCTCTTCCTCAAACTGCGCCGAAGAGACAACAGACCAGAGTTCCGCAGGCTTCAGGATCTACCTATGGTGAGCACATTAATGATCTCCACACAACACATACAGCACTATCCCCATGAAAATATTCAGTCTGTCAGATATTGTTAAGCACAGATATGAGAGAAACTGTTACACTGTCAGCAATGTAGAGTTCCTGCTTCAAACCCAAGCTGCACCACATTCTAAAGCACTAGCCTTTGTAGGGTTATAAGTTGTAACCACTGGTTATATTGATAGTTAATAAATCACTTACTAATGTTTTATAGATTAGTTAAGAGTCATTTATAAGAATAACATCTGGGTTCCCAAGTTGGTGTTTATCCTTCTTCAGCAGGTTTGGAATGTTTAGCTCCTCAGTTCATCAGGATAAACATGCAAGTCCTGACCTTCTGGAAAACAGCAGCACCTTATTAACACCTTACTAATGTTTAAATGTGCACAGCTAAAGGATAATGGATAAATATGCTTATTTACTTGCTTGCTGAGAGTTAGATCAAGACATTGATACCAATTTCATGTCTGTAAAATACATATGAAACTACAATCGGGAGCCGGTTAGCTTAGCTCAGAATAAAGACTGGAAATAGGGGAAACAGCTAGAATAGAGTCTCTACCGGTTTCCTGGCTAGCTCACAGTGCTGGCTAGACTCCAGAAAGTCACTGTGCCAAACCAAGAAATTGTCCAGTACACAACCATGATACAACCACAATGGATTTCTTTTAACACTTTGGCTTTAGTACAGGTTAAACAAATGAGATATAATGTATCCATTAATTAGCTTCAGATGCTCTGTTAGGGTAGGTGGATTTTAGCAGGCTAATATCCACTGTTGCAAGTTGTTGTGCTAAGCTAACCACCTCATGGCTGTAGCATCATATTTAGTCTACTACAGAGACATGAGAGATGTATCAGTGTTTGAACGACTCAGCTATTAATGACTGTAGCCATGGAGAGTTTCAAAATGTATTCTAGTTCATTTCTAACTACTCAGTAAAGCATTAGCGACTTATTAACCATTAATAAACACATTTATTTTTTGTGCAGCACTTTGTAACTGCTGTTTAGAAAGGTGCTATATAAATAAAGTTTGCTTTGCTTTGCAATAATAAAGCTAATAGTTACAACTTATAACCTCTTTATAGAGGCAACATATTAGAGGTACCACAAAATCTGTGGTACTATGTAAATATCGAGCACTTATGTAGACTGTATAACGTCTGTGTAACAGTTATGTTCTTTCATTTTGTCTGTGCAGGATGATATGATGGAGGACACACCTTTATCCATGTACAGCTACTGACGGAGGCATGACTGAAATGTTTGGCACCTAAATACTCTCCTATAAAGCCAGGCTCATGCCACAGCAGTCATCACACCTGGTATCTTTTCCTTTGTCTGCACCAAACAGAAAGTGGGTGGATAGATGTAAACACATTTCTGGAAAGGACTTGATTTAAGCTGCAATGAACAGTGAAGGCATCACCCATGATGGGGTCCCTTTGGAAAAAGTCTATTTTGGTGTTTGTAATTACAAATTAGGTCAACGCCTCTTTTCAATGTTGTATGCTTAATATTTTTCGGCCCATCATTTGGGGTGGTTGGGATTCTGTTTTGAATTCCTCAGAGTAGATGGGGTAGGTGTAAAACAGAAGGCAACATCATCAGTTAAATCCATCACTGTGAGGGTTTACACCTGGACACAGATTTAACCTGTCCTGCTAGACTTTTTACCTGGGGACACTGGTGTGATTTTTCTGTTATCAGATTATGCCATAAAGTCTGGTCTAGCAGTCGGACTGAGAGGCCAGAGAAGAGAAATGAACAGAATGGCCCGATTATAGTGTTAATGAGGTTGCACTTTATTTTTTCCAAGAGATGAGAGAAAATTGACAAATATTTTTGTGTATGATAAAAAGTGTTTTGCTTGCATAGCAGTGTGTGCTTTGTAGGCATGTATGCACTGTGTGAATTCATTAAAGGTGCATGTGTGTCTGTTTTGAAAGGAGGACAGGGGATATTTAAGAATTTCTTTTCTGTGTTAAAAGTCCTGCTGCCTTCTGGTCTGATTTTGATGTGAAGTGTGTATTTTTCTTTCTTTCTTGGAGTCTCTAAATCCAGGAGAGAGTGCCTTACACAGTACAGGAACAGCTCTTATTGTATACTGTATTTATATTCAAACTCACTCATTTCCAGATTTACCAGTCGCTCCCAGGACTTTGTGTGATTCCCATGGCACTTGGGGAGTGGTAGCTGCTCTGACTTGCCTGTGTTTGAAGACTTGCCTTGAACATGTTCACCACGAGGCACTCATTCATCCGGCGACAGCTGCAGACCGGAATTGGCCATTAGCCTTTCCACACAATGTTAGCATTGTCCTGTGCATTGTAAATACTATATTTGCATCACGCAAAGACAACTTCATGAAACTCTTCATCTTAGTTGCTGCTTTAGCATTCACCAGACACAAACATTAATAAAGTTCCATTAACTGACCTGACAACACCCAGCTGGCATTGATTTTACCGTGCATCGGTCTCGCTGTATATAACAGCAGGAAAACATGAGTGGAAGTGAATCACGTACAGGGTGACGAATTTCCATACAAAATATATGTGGCTCATATTTACTTAGAACAGAGTCTAAATTACTTAAACATCAAGATGTCTGGGGATTTAAATAAAGGTCGTGAAACGGAGCTATAAACTGTATTTGCTACTTCTTTTTTGAAGAACTAGACGGGCAACAAATTAAGGGAAACCAAACATGAAAGTGTCTTAGTAAGATATTGAGCCCCCGAGGCAGCTTCAGTGCTTCTCGGAACAGATTCCTTTTACATATCTACACTCCCTCCTGTGGTGTTTCAATGATGGAGGTGGAGAGTACAAAAGCTTCCATGGATCTGGTGCCTACGAAGGCTGTAGGATATGACTTACATCATTTTCATACCTGTTAACTAATTCAATGAGCTGTTCTCCTTTTTGTAATTTGTCACTCATCTGTACATCCTGTTCTAAATCAGATACTCATCATTTCTGTGTGTAAATCCCATATTTGTCCATTTCTTTGCGTGTAAAAAAGTACCCTAAATACATAGTGAGGCTTTGCTGCCAGATGTGGATTGTGGACTGTTGCTGTTTTTTTGGTTATTAAAGGTTTCTGAAACAATAATCTGCATTTTCTCTTAATCCTACTTTAAATGTGTTATTAACAGAGTTTGTTGTAAACAGCTCTTTGACCTCAGCACAACACTGATCTGTAGAAGCAACCACAGTAAGCCAAGTTCTTTTCTTTCAACTTTAAAGCAGTCTTATTGTTAGAGACTTTTACAGACCTCCCAACAAATGAAGCAGTGAATGAGTTTACTGCAGCACCACAGCACAGTACAAGGCAAATGCAATAAAACAGAAGAAAGATCAGATTCATCAGCCATTATATGGCCACAATAACAAAGAGATGAGTCTTTTCTTAATGAAATGGTTCCTCAATATTAACAGCTATACAAGAAAAGTGTGTACAGCTTAATGCTATTAACCATTTTACAGGTGTTTTGCTCCCTACTGAACAGTGAAACAACCTGCTTTATCAGATGAACTGGACAGCGTCTGTGGTCACTTTCTTATCCACACCCCAATGAACACCTAAGCTGCATGTCAGCTACCCTGTGGCTCTGCACTGTGGTCAGGAATTCTCGATGAGGGGTATCTGGACACTGAAAAAAATGAACAGCTTGACGCTGCCTGGCACAATGTTTGTCATGTCAGACATAACATAAAGGGACTCACGACTGGCTTAACTGAGCACTGTGTATATAAACATACTGCAATGCAGGTGAGGTGCCACAGACGCCTAGGTAACGTTAATAGATTGATTTCTCTGTGCCGTCACTTCAGCTGCATTACCAGGAATAAAAAGCCCATCGCTCATCAGATTCCTCTGGATTGGAGTGTACATTATGTCAGGAAGATAAAATCCATTACATATCCATTACTCTGCTACTCCGGAAAGTGTAGCACTTTAAATAATGTAGTACATGATCACCAGAACTTTAAAGTTTAAAGGTACTGGGAATCTTTACACCAAATTACTGTACGTTGTATGATCAAATCTCATCAAAATACAAAATCATTAAGCTAAAATAAAATTTGGATGTTGTTTAACAAACTAATAAAAAAAATCAACAGAAATGCGCTGTGCACTTAGCTCTGTACACCAAAAGCACAATGGAATAGTTATTATGGATCCTATTGTAGAGCAAAGATGAAAGTCCTGCCCAAACCTCAACCACATCAAACCTTTACCTAATCCCAACAATCTGCAATTATTACTAACCTAAACATAACCGTTTTAATCCTGTTTTACCTAAAACCAATCATCCTATTAAAAAAAGGTTGTTTTTTTTTTTTTTTAAACAGCTGTTTGTGTCCTCAGTGTGTTCCCAGCCTCCCATCAGTCAGTACATGTGGAGACAGTTATTGCAGATTATTTAAGGAGAATCTGTGACTATTGCAGTTTCCAGCAGTTTGCACCGTCCTCAACCTCTAGCAGCCATCATTAACTAGACTGAGGAACAGCAGTGCTTTGATGAAGACTTCAAAAAAGGACAAGTGAACAAGTTAACATTTGCCAAATCTTTTGATGCTTTCTTTCAGCACATTATGGAAGCATGGGGCCAAGTGTCACAATAGACCAGACAGTTTGAACAATGAGCAGACAAGCAATTCAAAAAAACTGAAACCAGCCTGATACAGTGTGATTTGTCCTTTACAGTCCTGGTACTCTCAACTATAACATTTGTAAATAGCACTGAGAGTTTTCCACACTAAAAGAAATTCCCCCACTGGTATCAATGCACGCATCATATCCAAGCAGGTCTATGTAGGATGCCAAGTCTCTTATTGGCTTTCTCAGTTTGGGAGAAAGAGAAAGGGTAATGCGTAGCCTTGTCCCCTATGCTGTGTTACCCTAACTATTATGGTTTTTAAAGTTTTGTGTTTTGCAACACTACTGTAACTATAAAATACAATGACTGTATCAGATCAAATCAATTTAGAAGTATTAATACATCTCAGGTAGTGTATTGGAGAAAGAAAAAACTGTCTTTATTTTGTTGACTCCTTCCCAAATCAAATTCCAGAACATCACCTTAGCAGCTTAGAGGTCATTAAGACTCAAGTCAGATTCAAAATCTTGGTTCTCATCTTCATCAAGGATAGGTCCACCTTCATCATCATCATCATCATCATTATTATCAGCATCATCCTCGTCCTCCTCCAGATCAGACCCTGGACCTGTAAAGTGACTCCGTCGGGACTGAACACTCAGACGTACTCGTGGCTTCTGCTGAAGAGCTGGTGGAAGTGAAGAGCAGAGACAAGCAGATCATGTGTGTGTGTGTGTGTGTGTGTGCGCGCGTCTCTGTTTCAATATGTGGGATAAGACTGGAAGACACTCAAATGTTTTCCCCTAACAACTGGGTACCAGCATTAAAGTATGTGCGTGTATGTGGATACAAAAGCCAAATTAGCCTAGTTTCATGAGTCCAAATCACACTGTGAAACATTTAGAGCATAAATCTTATCTGGGAACATTAACCTTCTGTTAGAGGAAGTCTCTGGGTTGAGCAGAGCTCACACAAACACAGGATATAAAATTTCACCTGAAACAACTGGCTTCACATAAACAGTTGTGAAACAATAACTGTACTGCTGCTTTTTCTGAAGTAGGGGAACACAGGAGTATAGTACAAAGGTACTCACAGTGATGTCATACATATCCATGTTACATTCCCCAGTTCTCCTTTACTTTTATTGTCACTTTTATCATTTTTGCCTTTATCTTGGAACCTCCTTTTCTGACATCTTTAAAAGGAATAAGATGGATTTGATGAGAGGCTCAATACTACCCTTACTGTATCTGTATGTTAAACATGGAGCTATCAGAGTAAATGCTTTATGGGTTCTGTGTTGAATCTACGTCATAGGTAATGCGTAGCCTTGTCCCCTATGCTGTAGCCTAACATGCACCTCTCCAGAAATGTAAATACAGGTTGTGGCAACGCAGACCGCAAAAACTGTGGCTGGTTGCATCACATTTCCTCGTTCATGTTTCTCGGTGGCTGGGCAAGCATGGGATATCCCCCCTTGTTTGGCCTCATTTGGTTCAGTGGTTGTACATACCATGTCCTCCAAGGTCTTCTCTTATCTGCGTTGCAGTAATTTCAGTAAAAGTAACTGTTGTTCAACATCTATTAGTTTTTATGACCTGTGTCGAACATGTTCTCATCTCAGTGTTGCTCTAAGTTCTCTTTTTGCTTTCATATGCAGGGCCGTGAGCTTGTTTCAGTAGTAGCTGGCAGAGTTCTGCAGGTACAACCAGTCTCCCATCGTGTGATCTCCATAGTCCATTCTTCTGAGTGGCTCCTTTTCTTATCCACTCACTTTGCTCATATGGGCCTGCTTGCTCTTGCATTCTAAAAATGAAAATCACCCTAACACCTGCTCAGTTTCAGTCACCACTGAAAGTGGTGAAGAAATGCAATACAGCGGCATAGAAACCCTACTATTAGTGTTATTGGTGGTGTAATTGCAGGGCAGCACATACACACCAGTGCACACATATAAATGCTCACAAAGGCGTAGGCCACTTATGTAACCTACAGGGCAGGCTCTGCATAGATTCAGAACCATAAATCAAGCTTTAAAGCTAACATTAGTGGCTCTGTCCTGCTCTTCATTGCTTATCTTAGCATAAAGACTGGACACTGGGGGAAAAGCTAGCCTGGTTCTGTTCACAGGCAACAAAATCCACTTTCAGCACTTCCAACGCTCACTAATTAACATGTTATGTCTCCTATGTTCCATCCAAAAAAAACCCTAAGTGTTAAAACCACCATTTGTGGATTCCAGGGGTTTATGTGTGGGACTATTTTTCTGGCTGTGCGAAGTGACTTCTTGGAGTCACCATTAGGTTAGGCTACTTATCTTCTCATCCAACTCTGGAGAAGAAACAAATAAGCATATTCCCAAAAATGTCTTACTATTCTTTTAACAAACTGTAAGCTGATAAATGATAAAATGATAAACACAGACCAGCAGGTTTACTACAGTGAAACAGATTAAGGTTGAGCCAGATGTGTGGGGGAGGCACAAGAGGGGGAACTACACCACCCTTCTTGCTACAACCTTCATCACACTGTGCCCATCTGTGTAACATTCTCTGATGGCCCAATTGTTAGAACATGTTTGTGCTGCTGTAGGCAACAATGTAGGCGGATAGAAAACAGGAGCATGTAGCATTGATGACTCAGCACACTGTACTTCAATACCTATAGGTGCACAGAGCCACTCTGCTTTGGTGCCCTTTTTCAGTCAACCTTACCAGGGTCTTTGTCTTCCAGCCATGACAGATCATCTGAGCTGACCTCGGCCAGGCTCGGGGTTGGGCTAAAGTCTTCTGAGTCAGAGTCTGGCTCTTCGACTTTGACCCTTCTACTATGGCTGCGGGGGAGCGGTGAAGCCCCTGAATGGAAACAAACCCACATTAGTTTTATCACACTGTGTATGTGTGTGAGAGAGCCAGGAAAGGAACAGCACTTGCCTGATGTATGTGCTGACAGAAATGGTGTTGGTTCACTTTCTCGAAGCACAAGACTCTTCACCTCCTCCTTCAGTTCTGACATTGCTGTCCTGTTGTAAGACATCAAATACAACATATAGCATGTGAATCTTCAGAAAGAAAAGACAAAAGCCCTGGACATACACACAAATACCTGATCTGGCAGAGCTCTTGCTGTGTGTGTGAATACTGGGAGAGTGTCTTGGCCAGGTCTGTGCTATGAGTTCTGTAGCTGTCTGTCACCTCCTGCAGCATCTCAACAAAGCACACAAAGGAAAGGTTAAGGATATGAAAGACTACAAACCACACATCCACAAGCAAACACAACCAGTGCGAATCAGTTTTGTGTGTGTGTACCTTGCAGCTGCGTTCATACAGTCTCCTGGTCTCTCTGGCCTCTGCCTGTTGGAGGAACATGTCCTCCTCCTGTCTCCCTGTCAAGAAGCAAAGAAAGAGCAGATGTTGGTGAGCAAGACTGTGCTTGACTTTGCCTTGCAGGCCAGCACAGGCCTTAGTGCATGTGTGGTCCTGCACAGTCAATGCAAGGGCATGATAAATGTGTGTGTATGTGACTCACTAAGCCGTGTTTTCAGCTGGTCCACCTCTCTCTGCAGGTGTTCCAGTTCCTCTCGACGGAGCTTTGAGCTAAAACTGGAAAAACAATGAAAAGTGGCTATAATGGTCCCAGCATTTCTTCTCTTTCATACCAGTCTTCCCCAAAAGGAGATGTCAGCCAAAGACCTTTGTAATATAAAACCTTTTTGAATTCTACATGAGGTGTAAACATTTCCAGGCCAACCATGAGCAGGATCTGTCATCGGTCTAGTCTGCAGTTCCACCCCTAAAGCACCTCTCCTCCAGGTTGCCTAGCGATGTGGCTCTGGTGATGTGTCCCCGCAGACTGCTGAGCTCGCGTCCAACCTCTCTCTTCCACTGCTCCATCATTCTCACTGCTTCTGGACTTGGAGCCCTTCGACTCATCCATTACTCTTACCCTCTCCCTGAGCTCCTCACGCAGCCCATGAACCTCATCTGGAAAAAAAAGAGAGGCTATTATGAGAAAGGATATTTTCTCCTTTAGCAGCCTTGTGGATGAATTTAAATTATTAATATCATATTTTCTCTTGATGAGTGTGTCTTGCTTTTTTACACATTGAGTAGCTGGTGAGTGGAGAAGGCACAGGAGAGCTCTAGTGGGATTTAACATAAGGTAAGGCAGCATAGAAATAAAATAAAATAAAATCTTCTTCTTCTTCTTTTGGCTGTTCAAAATAAAATAACAATAGAATTATACAATATATATATAGAGTTACATTTATTTAATATTTTCTTCCAGCAAATGCTTTTGTCCAAGTGATGCAAAAATGAATAAAATAAACAAGCCAAGCTCCTGTGGATCACGAACGGAATAAAATATGGAAAAATTTAACATAATGGTAATAAATTAGATTGGTAGTGCTCATTTCTCAAAAGTGACACTGTAAACACTGACGGTTCACAAAAATGAGAGCACATCTTCCTGTAAATCCTCTTGCAGTGAGGATCCTGTTACTGGCTTCGCTCTCTGTCATCTGTATAATCTACAGTATGTGAAAGTGATAGCATGAGGTTATGATGATGGACACAGATCAAAGTGTATTTTAAGACTAAAAACTGAAGCATTTCTGTTTTCCATTCCTGTTGCATACAGTCAACATGTTTTAAATGTCTTGTTAAGTCACAGAACTAACATATCAAACAGAAGTCACATAGGTTTGGTGGAGCCACAAATACAGCTGTTACCAGGTTTTTCTCCCTTTGATGGACACACAAACAAGCTTGCAACCTTAACAGAGTGGTACTGGGACTAGAGCATATGCATTGTATGCAATACACTGCTATATAAATGGTAATAGATTAATCCAACAGTGAAAGTAACAGGGAAGCAGCAGAGTGATGCTGAACTGGGGTAAAACCTGCATCTGTGTTCTGATTTTACATTTGGGATCAGCTGAAGGTGAGAAACAATAGAGCCACCCAGGTGATCTGAGGTACAATATTCAAGAAGGGTGGATATGTGCACATGAATGACTTTTGCTAGGCCAGAGATCTAAAATGAAATGACTTTAAATTACTCTGTGTTAAATAAAATGGACTTAACTGCTGAAGTGAATAATAGCTATAACTTATGTCAGAAATAATGTGGTAATGACTTGTTTATGTTAAAATGCCACATGTGGCACTTTCAATAACTTGATAGTGTCTGAACACGCTTTATTTTTCATATACAACCTGTTATCCTGGTATGGGTGTGACCACATTAAGAATTCAATAACAGGAGTCAGGTGTTGTTTCTGACCCATGTGCGGTCTTGTATAATCTAAGGCAAATAGTCCTGGTGATGTAGGTTACCGGTACCTTGTAGTGTCTGGATGTAACACTGCTGTGACCGTCGCTCTCTTTCCATGTCATGAATTTTCTGAGTGAGAGAATCAATTGCCTTGAAAAAGCAAAGAAAATAAATGGAATTTATTACATGACCGTTTGATTTCACACACCTGGCATTATTAAACAAATAATTACACACCTGGTTCTGTATTTGGAGCTGTGACTGGATAGAAGCTAGGTCTGCCCACTGCACACCAGATGTGAGAGAAGGGGAAGGCTGTCGGAGAAGTGGGGCTCGAGAGGGAAGAGTAGGAGTGTTCATATCTGAATCGTGAACCTGCTCCCTTACCGGAAACAAATCTGATGAGAAACAGAAATGTAAGGGAGGTTGCTTACAAAAAAAGATTCAACCAAAACAAGTGAGTTCCCTCCTACTGTGTGCTCCACTATATTGTGAAATTTGAAAAAACGTAAATTATACACATACAGAAATGGGTAATTTCCCCTTTTAGTCATAACAAAAAAAAAAGTGAAAATTTTCACCCACCTTCTCCTTTGGATAATTTCCCTGGTGAAGTCAGCCTCTCCTGTGAATATAAATATAAACACTTCTTCAAATTCACAGGGTTTTTCCAAATGGCTCTTTGATCAGAAACTTAATTACAGAACTAACCCAACATTAGTTAAAAGTTACTGAAGCGTTACTGCCATCTATAGAATGCCACAATGATTACAAGACCACTGCGATGGCTCTCCTGTGTTGTACTCAGCAGTGACGCAAAAAAAAAATTCCTTGGTGCACAGTAGGGACACACACACTCCTATAAAATAATGACTTTGTTATTCCCAGCAACACACATAAATTAGGCAAAGACCATTTGAAACTACTCACCCTCATCTTTGCAACACTGCCATCTGCTACAGACAGGATCGCGCTCAGCTGATTGTCCCAGTTCATTTTTGAGGTGATCTACAAAGAAATGCATCAAATCAGTGTTTCAGATCCATCATTCATTGGCAATAGATGGTTCATTTTAGATCCTTGGTGCTAAAAAGTCATGCAAGGCAGTGCTGTGTGGCCAGTCAGTGGTGATACATCAAAGACTTCTGTATGGTAGTGATACAGTAACTTTAGACCTGTAGGTGAGGTAACAACTTAGCTGAGATCTCTGACCCTTTGTGCCGGATTAAATTACAATAGGATATTGTATAACCTGGATATTTGCACCTTTGCATGACGGCTATCATATGCTACTCAGCTCAGTGCAGTCGTGGTGCCAGCATGTGCAGGCTCTGTGACAATGTAAATGGTCTACTTAATTTATCTCTATTCCTGTGGAGGCAATACTTCCTTCCAGCCTCCAGGAACAGATGCATCTTTGAACCTGGAATAAACCTGGCAGGAACCCCAGCTAATGGGCAGCTCAACGGGGTAGAGCCTTGCTTACAGAAATAACGAAATTCGCACAAACATTTCGACACAGCATAACTTATTGCAAACACTAAACAACATTTGCTGGACTAATTCATATCTTACCCAATTCAATTAGCAGCGGTTTTAAGACTTTTCCCTCAGTATTCATAACGTTACGTTATTAGCTGGTAAAAAAATATTCATCGTCTAAGACAATGAATTAAGTCTGCTTTTGCTAATAACACATACCACGTTTCTGAAAACACAAAATACAAGTTATTAAAAATAGAGATGCCGATACCGCTGCTATATGAATAAGCAAGACAATGCTAACACTCACAGAAAACCTTGCGACTTTTAAATCCAGGAGCCCATAAAGGCGACGTGTTTGCGTGTGACGTACCTGTACGGGCCTTCTGGGTATTGTAGTTGGACGTTACTCTATTGGTCTGCATTTACAGAATTACAGTGGTAGTCATGTAGAACACCTACGGAAGAAATCATATCATGTTTTCTATTATAGTCACTCATTTAGTCAGAACAAATCATTGTAAAAACAGCAAGTCTATCGTAAGTTCTGATTTTGGGGCAGATAATAAACATCGTATCCCACAATCCAACGCTTTGTTTTGACATATGACAATGGCGGCTTCCAGTGTCAACGTGGAGGGTGTAATAAGACTGCTAAACGATCGTTTATCAAAACTTGGATTTGAAGTCTACCATCTGAAGGTACTGGGGCACGAATTTCTTCCTACAACACGAACAAAAGGCTTCAGAGTGAACAAAATGCAGTTCAGTAGGTGCACATCCATCTGCTAGTGGACCTGGGAAGTGAAGAGTTGAAAAAGCCAGTAACATTATCATCATTAGTAAAATTGTGTCATTTTATCTGACAACCAAAGCATTATAGAGCATTATTTTTTCTTTATTCCATATTAGTTACCAACTGCACGTGTTCATTACCCTACAAATGACATATCTCTTGGTGCTTCATGGCTCCTCACTTATATTTTCTTGCTGAACTTTTTTTGTTTTTGCCTCTGCACTTCTCCCCTCATTGTTACAGATTGGTTGGTATAACTCTGTGTTGCGTCCCTCCCTGCACCTGGCTTACCCAGATGACACCTTGGCTGTGGTGGTGCTCAGCACTCCTGCCATGTTTGAACAAGCCTTCCTGCCCTTCATGGAGGAGAGAGGTTGCCAGGGGTTGTCTGATCCCATAGACCAGTGTGTCAAACATTGTGTCTCATCTGCTGTCTCACAGGTGAGGGTGTAAGAGTATAATGGAGGGACAGACTGACAGAGATAAAGTTGGCTGGATGATATGGATAAAGTTGTTCTAACACAGTATGTGTGGTTTTATAATCAGGAAATTAAATGTTTAAAATCAACATACACTAATATAAAACCCTGCAAATCATGTACACTGCTTTACAAACAATGACAACAATGGTCCAGTAAAGAAGCATTAAGTGGGTAAATACCACAAAGGCTGGCTTACCAAGCGAATAAAGCAGACCTGCCACAGAGGCCCTCATACTCAGTACAATCAATGTAAGTTGTTTTGTAGTAATTTAATACATCCTAAATTTGTTCCACACATTATGGAAAATGACCCAAACAAGTACGATGTTTGCCTCATGAACAGCTCTACATTATTACTTCATCCTTTTATAAACTCACTAAATGAAAACGCTGTTAGCTCTGAGGGAATATGATTTTATATGATTTTTACTTGCTGCATATTACATAAATATATATATTGTATGTGTAAGGTTTTTCTTGGTGAGGGGGGTGCATTTTAGCCTTTATTTGATAGTAGATTGCACAGAAATGCAGAGAGGAAACATGGAGAGAGTGGAGGCACAACATAGGTCTCTGGCTAGAATCAAATCATGGACATTGTGGATATGTGGTTATGGGCCATGCACTATAAACATTCGGCTACTGTTGTGCTCCAAATGTATTATTTTTAAATGTCAAAAAATACTGGATCCACCTCCCATGGCAGTTTGCTGACCAGCTCCCTGACAATAAATTTCATGTGTAAGTTGAAGTACTGTATGTTCTTAATAGGTTTTTTTGAGGCAACTGTCTACACGCACAGTGCACAGACAGCAGGAGGCACATAGAGTCAGTAGGGGACCAATAGCATGCTCTTCCTACGGGGCCACGTAGTGGGTTAACCTCACCAAGGTTCCATGGTATAAACTGTGTGACAATATCTCTGATGGTCTCCTAGTATATGACGTTGTTTTGTTCAGCTCTAGTTAGGGATAGTTACACCTGTAACCATTTCCCAGATCAGGCTGTGAAATGTACTGTATTTCCCTCTCCTCTCCCTGTCCTGCAGTGTTTCCCAGGACAGAAGGTGGATGTGAGTTATGACTATGAGCTGCTGCCCAGCAGGAAGCCGAAGTTCTTGGCTCAGACTGCTGCTCACATGTGTGGTGCGGCTTTCTACTACCAAAAATCTGATGTCACTGATCATTCGTGGGGTGAAAAAGTAATGATGTTCATTTCTGAGGGAATCTAAATGACTGCTACTAAATCAAATCACTGTAGTTCTGGTAGAGATTTTGTAGCATTCTGTTTATTACCTTTATTGTCTATTTACCCACAGAAAATGTGTGGAGTGTGTGTGCATCCGAGGTTCGGGGGCTGGTTTGCCATAAGAGCTCTCTTGGTGTTTAGAGATGTAACAGTGGAGATGGTGCAGCTGAATCCCCCTGATTGTGTGCCCACCAGAGAGGGCAGGATACAGCTGCTGGAGGCTTTCAACTTTCGCTGGCAGGTGCAGGACCTCTGTTATAGTTTCTGTTGCATCCATAATAAATAGACACCAGGGGACACCAAACTCCAGCAGAGAGATGGTCTTTAGATAAAAGACCAACTACATCTTGGAGGTTTTATTTGTCCCGGGGGCCCCTTCCAAGAGGATCTCAGTTGTCTGTCATGTCAGATATCTTATTTTATATTATTTAGCATTAGAATAGCATTTTCATTTTTAAAATTTTTCTACATTTTGAGCCTCATGTTAGAGGTCTTGCTAAAATCTTCTAAGTGTTTCAGTTGTGTACTAATTTAATCCTGATATGCACAAAATAAGAATGTTTGTAATTCAATAACTAAAGTGAAAGTCCCAGTATATTATTTAATGGGTTTTTACCACATAGTTAAATATGAAATTAAGTGAGTGTGTATCTAGGCCCAGGGGTTTCACGCCAGTGACTTCTGTGCCGGTCCCAAGCCTGGTTAAATAGAGAGGGTTGTGTCAGGATGTAAGGAAGGGCATCCGCATCCGGATTCCAGATTTGCTCATGCGAATCGGACTTGCTGTGGCGACCCCTGACGGGAACAGCCGGAAGTATAGTAGTAGTTAAATATGAAATTAACCAGAAACCTTTGCTCCTTCAGGACTGGAGCTACAGAGACATCATCTGTCCAGTCCAGACCTACTCTCAGAAACAGAGGGACTACTTTTCCACTCCTCCTGCCCAGCGGTTTGCTCTGCTCACAACCTGGGGCCTCTTGCCAAGAGAAGACTCTAAGCTACAGAATGAAAGTAGTGAAAACCCTCACTGAGCACAAGCCTCCACTGTTTGCCAGACTTTAAATTAAATTTTGCATAATTGATTCAAGCCTGTAAGGTTTGGGTGCAAGCTATGGAAAGTGGGGAACCGTATCCAGGACTGGCATATGAATGTTCACTATATGATGTATATCATCATATACAGTGGTGTGAAAAAGTGTTTGCCCCCTAAACCTAATAACTGGTTGGGCCACCCTTAGCAGCAACAACTGCAATCAAGCGTTTTCGATAACTTGCCATGAGTCTTCCACAGCGCTGTGGAAGACTCATGGCAAGTTATCGAAAACGCTTGATTGCAGTTGTTGCTGCTAAGGGTGGCCCAACCAGTTATTAGGTTTAGGGGGCAAACACTTATTCACACAGGGCTTTGTAGTTTTGGATTTTGTTTTCCCTTAATAATAAAAACCTTCATTTAAAAACTGCATGATGTGTTTACTTGTGTTATCGTTGACTAATATTTAAATTTGTTTGATGATCTGAAACATTACAGTGTGACAAACATGCAAAAAGATAAGAAATCAGTAAGGGGGCAAATACTTTTTCACACCACTGTAATCACACTACATTAAAATGTCATATTATATTAGCATAAGTAGTAGGCAGCTTCATTAAATAGGTAAATATGTTATACACTCCTGACTATACTCATATATATTGTATGAAATCAATAGTGAAGACAAACGCAGGCCTTGTAATGGTCTTAGGAAAATCATAGACTACAGCTTCTGTGTGAGTAAAATTTTGTTACTTACCTCTAGTAATATGATGTGGAGAGTTTGCTTTTATTTTTCCAGGTATAAAAAAAAAAATCTCCAGCAGCATTTGTTTCCATACACACCGTTCTTGATATTCTGGATAATCAGCAACAACAGATTTCAGTGGAACAGTGACAACCCTCAGCCTATTAAAGTTAGATCCTTATTTATTTATTTTTGTGACGTCCCAGAAAAACCATTTGCCAGCTGCAGTTATCGGTTCCTCCGAGCAGCGAGGGGTTAAGCGTGCTTTCTTTTTTCCTTCTCCCTAAAAGCTCCTGAATCAGCGCAGGTCACGTCTATAGGTACGCCTCTAGATGTCACTGTTCTCCTCTTGATATTGTAGGCCGAGAGTGTGCTGCTGTCTGTGAGGCATCTGCAAATGTTCAGCACTTGATAAAGCCAGGTACAGACTGTGCAGATAACCCACATTAAAGCATACCATCTCCTCATTGTTAAGTGACTCTTGTGTGCAAATGTATGATCTTCCATTGTATTGCCTGCATTTAAGCAGCTTTATTTTCCTGTCATTATTTACACTTTGCTTTTTCCTTGTGATCCAAAATTATGGGAACTCTACCTACTGCTTCAGTTCACGTTTTCTCTTCATTGCATCACCCCATCCCTTGCTGCCTCTCCCTTCTCTTACTGCATCCTCCTCCTAACCCCCTTCTCCCTCTCATGCTATTCTGTCTGTTCGTGCACTGAATCAGCATTCCAGAGCAGCATACGGCAGGCCTGCAGAGAGGGAGACCATGGACTTAATTATACTCCCACAGATACTCGATCACTCTCGTATCCCCCTTCTCTTTTACTTCCACCTCTCTCACTTTTTTCCTGTTTGCCTCTTTGAGCATGTGCTTTAAATTCAGTTAACTCCTCAGTTTAACTCTCAGTCTTATATAACTTGAATATGAAAAGTATCGAAAGGCATGTTTTTGAAAATGTATTGGACACAAAACTAGACAACAGGAATCAAACAAGCACAGAAAGCCTTGGCAGAGTATCTTTCTTGTGGTTTCTTTTTTTGCTGTTACTGTTTCCTTTTACATCCCTCTCTCACTTCTTTGATCCTTCCTCAGTTGGTTTTGAACCCATGTCTCTGGGAAGGTGGAGAGATCATTTTTTTCTGGAGAAATCTGACAGTGTGGAGCCAAATGTCTCAGTTCTCAGGGTTTGCAGGTCTCTTGTTGTGGGTGTGTAGGGTTTAAGCTTTGTCTGCTGAGGTGAGTAGCTGCAGCTGATAATACACTGATATCTGCTAGTCAAACTTTTTGGTTGCATGTCAGGAGTTTAGCACAAAGGCTGAGTTAGGACACAGCTAAGAAGGCTGAGGGATGCTCTTTCTTCTTCTGCAGAGTTCAGTGTAGTTGTTTCCACAGTGCAGCCTCAGTTCTGGCAGGATGAGTTGCATCGCTGAGCTCTTGCAGTTTCTGTGTTTTGCAAAACTGCAGAGGCAGTTTTGCACTTCACTATGCTTGTTATGAGACATATAGGATGTTACTGGCTTAAAGCTGATAGAGACAAACTAAACTGTTTATTACCACATGATCCACACTGTAACACACAAGAAATCCCTAATTAATGACCAAAAAAGAACACAGATACATTCAGACACACATTTAGATTTATTATTATTATTATTATTAATTAGAAAACACTACTGAACAGTTTAGGAACTAGTCCCACAGTAAAGACTTATGAATCAAGTAAAAGCTGGTGCAGGGTAAAGGAAAATCAGTCTGGCAGGAAAAGCAGTGTTTATAGCTCATTGGGTCCTGCTCTCTAAAGAAGGAAAAACACTTCACAGTAATGACATGTTTGTACATGGCAAGAATTATCAGATGCTATGATAGTTTTGGGTAGACATTAAAAAAAGTTGAGTGATTTCACAAGTTGTGGATTAGTGAAGCAGTGTTATCTGCCCACAGACGTCAGTTAACAAAAAGAGAGGGGAAAGGCCAACAGTATACCAGCAAGAGAACAGGAACTGATCACTGAGTGGGGGGAAGAACAGCCCACCATCCAAAGAGTTCAGTCATATTTATAATTTACTACCACTGTGTAGTGTTTGAAAATGAGGGGAGAGAAGTAGACTGGAAACACAGAGTTTGTGAATACTACACATAAAGTAGATAAAGATTTCTGAGAAATAGGGAAGAGCTTAATTATGACTCCATTCTTTTTCTTAATTTTCTGCCTTTCTCTCCCTGCTTACTCATATTTTCTTGCAGAACCCATCTTGCTCTACACCACACTGCCTCAAGTGTGTGTGTGTGTGTATGTGTTTGAAGAGGTTTTAAAAATTCAAAACATCTCCTTATCAGTTTCTAGGATTAGAATAATTAACTAGTCCTGTGCCTCAGAAATCCCCCTGGAGCCAATCATTTGTTGGGTCTGGTTGCAGAGGCCAATGGATGGCAAAAGGGAGTGGTTAGCCAAGGACAGAGGGGTTTTGCAAATAGAAGACTGTCTAATGGTCTCTTTATCAGACTCAATCAGGCAGTTATACTGGAAATCCCCCCAACATGCAAGTTAAATATATAGACAAACATCAGATCTGTTGGCACAAGTTCTCCTATTAGTCATCGTCTAATGTGCAGCAGGGCAATGACAGAGGAGGTGATTATGTAGCGGACACTGAAAATTATACTCATTGTATCCTTAGAGCTTTATAGGAGCTTTAATGTGGCCAGAGATGATACAACATAACATTCAACTGACACCCTGTCAACCTCAGTATAAACCCACCATCAAAGAACAATGTGGTAGTCAGACTGGAGAGAAGGATTAGCCCAAGACACTGTAAGGTTTTAGATTAGCTTCATTCCCCTGAAACTGCAATATTTAACCCTTTGGTGGCAGTGACACAGGAGACTTTGGCTAAAAATTGGCCACAAGGGACAGTTATGGGATAATTGCAGGTAAACAGCACAAATAAAGTCATCAAACTGACTCAGTGATGTCAGTTATACACCAATGTAAAGTTAGCTAACATTAGTTAACAGCCAACACAAGCTGGTGGTCATAGTAGACCACACTGTAGTGAGAAAGGGTGCATTGCATTTTATTCCTTATAAAGCATTGTTTCATTTGCAAGAGTAAGAATAAGTTATTTTTTAATTTTCAAGGTTTTATAATTTTTTTATTGCAAGACATGAGACTGACAAGTTGCAACAACCATTTCAAAGGATAAACAGAGTCCAGTTTTAAGGTATTTGTTTTACTTGTCCTACTCAACTAAACTCCAACAAAGTGAAGTCATAGATCTCTTTTAATGGCTTTAGGTAAAATGTATTGACATTTGGTGAAATACAGTTTTGCTTTAATTTCTAGAGTTGGATAAGATTGATACCATTTTCTGGCAGCCCATTCCAGACCAAGCCAGTTAGTTTAGTACAAAGACTAGAAACAGCTGTCCTGGCTGTGTCCAGAGGTCAAGAATTCTGAAAGGGTTTGTGCTCTTGATTCACCAGAAATCTACAGTTCTGCACAAAGTTCCACAAAGGATGGGTTCATGGTTTTCTTGCTGTAATTATTCATCCAGTTGATAATGGCCATTGAAATAACTCCTCCTAATATGCTTCCAGTGTACAGTGAAGTGATGGGGGACAAAATCTACAGCCCCCGTTCTGTGCACAGTACAGTATATATTAAAGTTTTTTTGTTACACTTTTGTTACTTCACTGCAGTGCAACAGAAAACTCTGTCCAGGCAAATACAAATAGACTTAAGTATATATCAAAAAGATGAAACTTAGGAAGACATCATCTTAATTTCATTAACTACTTAAACCTTAAGTTTCAGATAAACATTTGAATATATTTTTGCACAAAACAAACTGTAGGAGTTTTCTGCCATTACTAAAATTAAAATCTCATTAAGAAAACTTATCTTAATGGCCTGTATGAACAGGAGAAATGATTCAGTCAAACACAGCCTTTTTTATTGTTTATATGTGCACAAAGTTGAAAAAAATACAGCATATCTTTTACGATGCAGAAAGAATTTATTTATTCCATGTATAAAAATTGGCGCAGTGTGAAAAAATGTGTAGTTGTGCTGATGATAGTCCATTGACTGAAATGTTCACGCTCTGTCCAATGCATTGTTGCACCTTTTGTTTTCTTAATGGGTCTTTTCAGAGGTAATTAGACTTACCAAGACCTCTAAAACTCATTAACGTATCTGATTTGTATAATCTGTAGTTGTTTCCCTGTTTTCAGCCATTATGCTAAGCTTGAAGTTGCTAGCCGAAGTCTTACTATGTAGTTATGAGAATAGTATCAATCTTCTCATCCAGCAACAACTTTGATGAAACAACGGTGTTAGACCCAGTTCTTTAGTTGAAAGAGCGAGAAGAGAAGACACAAGAGAACTGTATATAATCAACAGAAAATTTACTCAAAGTCTGGGCGCATGTAAGGCACAGCAGCACTGGGCTCAGAGCAACAGAACATCTGCAGGACCTCTGTCCCCCAAAAAGCCACGAGCTATTATCTGTGGTCACATTTATCTTCTTGGGCAGACGCTGCCTCGTACAGAGGTTGGGCTTTACACGCATCCTAATACTATTGGCCCTTGGCGTGAGCAGGCCAACCTCTCCCCACGCCATCTTACTAGAATGTGCTAAAAACCAGGTGTGTGAGTGTTGTGATATCTGGTGGTAGCTAACAATGAATACTGGACAATTGGTAGACATGCAGCTTAGGTTGATTGGTGACTCTAAATTGCCCATAGGAGTGCGTGTGTGGTTGTTCGTCTATGTGTTAGCCCTGCGATGGATTGGCGACCTGTCCAGGGTGGACCCCGCCTTCGCCCGATTGCAGGTTGGGATTGGGATTCAAGGTTAGTAGACAGAATGTTGATTCTGAAAAGTGAACCATAGGTACTTATGACACCAATTCTTTTCCTGTATTAATCTTGTATTTAATACAATATTCTAATACGATGTATTAGAATATTATGAATAAATGAATGAATGCCTTAGCTACACACCATGTGAGAACATACACACACATTGAAATTCTTCATTTTGTTATGACTAGGTAGAAACACAGCTGCTCCAAGCATGTGAAGCGCTAAATAAGAGATGGAGTCTTCAGACTGACTTCATCTGGATAAGGGGTTAGCCCAAAACTTATAAATGTATTAGGCTGTGTGTGGCCAGGGACTCCACTTTCCAGCAGCCTGTGTGTGTGTCTGTGGAAGGGGGAGAAACCCGGGTCGTGTTTGTAATTTTGCTTATATCGTTATTCAGAGCTGTCCAATTAAAGAACTGGGGTATTACACTGTAGTACTGATGCAGGCTTAGAAAACTTTAAATACATCCTATACAAGGTTCTTTGTAAGCGTGTCTCTGTGCATGGTGATGCATTTATATGTAAAATGTCTCCATTCTGAAAGCAACACTGCTTCCACATTGCATTATATTACTGTTGCATGGCAGTTTTATTAAGTCAATATTTCCTGCACAGAAAAGTATATAATAAGTCCTTTTAAATAAAACAAGTAATGCTCCCGTTCAGAGTTTGACACTGAAATCAGAAATTGGCTGGTGTGGAGTGACTGGAGATATCTAATCTGATTGGTAGAGCAGTGTCGGTGAGTATGTCAGCATGACTGAGTAAAATATCCCTTGTATTGGAGATGGTCACAGGTTAAAGCTTCATCCAAAACAAATGCTGAAATATTCACAGGCTGGTGTGGAAATCCATATGAGAAAGTAAGAAGGGCTGTAGGCATTACTTTCAAACCCTTGAGTATCCAGCACCCCTGTTGTCTGCCATTCATCTTCTGTAAGTGTAAAGGAAGAACAGCTGAATTCATTAGCTTCAGACTGACCTGCTATGACAAGCAATTTAGCTTCAGACACAGTTAGGCACCAGCGGGAGGGAGGAAATTAGCATTTTAAATAGGGACAATTATAGGCCAGGCCACTGTGTGTGTGTAGTTACACTCAGAGACATCTCCCTTCTGTTCTCTTACTTGTGTAACTTATCATCATGGTTTTATATCATTTGAAATATAGGTATATAAATATAGGTACATATATTTATCAGTTGTTTTATTCTGTTTTTATTCAATTTTATTTGGTGCACACTGGGACCACTAAACTGGAGTCAGATTCCTTGTATTACTTAATAAAGTTGGAAATAAAGATTAATTGATTGAAAATGACCAAAAAGAGAGAAAACAACCCCAAAGCCAGCAAAATGACCACAAAAATATTCCAAGCAACAATAAGAAACACAAAAAGAGATGCAAAACAACTACAAAATAGAACCAAAATGGATAAAAATAGATACAAAGCTTCATAGAGACACAAAACTATTACAAGAATACACGAACTGGCTACATAACACATGGTTGCACAGTCTGTGAGTCTTGCACCTACAGATGTTAGAGAGGGAAGGGTCTGTTACATGTCTGTTGGCCAGGGGCCCACTATTTTATAATCCATCCATAACCATGATGCTGACGTTTGTGGTTCTAAGTGAATTAGCTCAACAACATTTTGACAAATTGCTAAGACACTTAGTATGGACATTCATGATCACTGATGATGAATTTACACATTTTAATCCCCTGCCTTTAAATCTAGCACAATCATTAGGTCCAAATTTAAGTTCATCCATCCATCCCTCCCATCATCTTCTTCCGCTTATCCGGAACCGGGTCACGGGGGCAGCAGTCTAAGCAAAGATGCCCAGACTTCCCTCTCTCCAGACACTTCGGGGGCCTCAGTGGGACATGCCCAGAACACCTCCCTAGGAAGGCACCCAAGAACCATCCAAAACAAATGCCCGAGCCACCTGGCCCCTCTTGATGTTGAGGAGCAGTGGTTCTACTCTAAGCTTCTCTCGAGTGACCGAGCTCCTCACCTTATCTCTAAGGGTGCGCCTGGCCACCCTGCGGAGGAAGCTCATTTTGGCCGCCTGTATCTGGGATCTTGCCCTTTCGGTCATGACCCAAAGCTCAAGACCATAGGTGAGAGTAGGAACGTAGACTGACCAGTAAATCGAGACCTTCGCCTTGCAGCTCAGCTCCTTCTTCACCACAACAGACCGGTACATCAACCGCATTACTGCAGAAGCTGCACTGATCTGCCTGTCAGTCTCCCGTTCCATCCTTCCCTCACTCATGAACAAGATCCCAAGATACTTGAACTCCTCCACTTGAGGCAGGAGCTCTCCACCAACCTGAAGAGAACAAGCCACCCTTTTCCGACTGAAAACCATGGCCTCGGACATGGAGGTGCTGATTCTCATCCCAGCTGCTTCACACTCGGCTGCAAACCATCCCAGTGCACGCTGAAGGTCCTGGTTTGATGGAGCCAAAAGGACAACGTCATCTGCAAAAAGCAGAGACGATGTCCTGTGGTACCCAAACCGGACTCCCTTTGGCCCCTGGCTGCACCTAGAAATTCTGTCCATAAAGATAATGAACAGAACC
>NW_018128232.1:202954-203401 GCF_001952655.1 Monopterus albus | reverse complement strand
GTCGAATTCTCCTCTCCAGTACCCTGGCATAGACTTTCCCGGGGAGGCTGAGGAGTGTGATCCCCCTGTAGTTGGAACACATCCTCTGGTCCCCCTTCTTGAAAAGAGGGACCACCACCTTGGTCTGCCAGTCCAGAGGCACCGTCCTCAACCGCCATGCCCTGTTGCAGAGGCGTGCCAGCCAAGACAGCCCCACAACATCCAGAGACTTAAGGTATTCACCCCCGGTGCCTTGCTACTGAGAGGCTTCTCAACTACCTTGGTGACTTCAGCTTGGGCTTCAAGACCCCCTTATGAAAAGATCAAAATCAAGGATCATGATGTCACCCGGTATGGTGCAACTGGGGCCCCACCCTGCAGCCAGGCCCGGGGTTGGGGCTCAAATGCGAGCTCGTGGTGGCTGGGGCTCTTCCCATGGGGCCCAGCCGGGGTTATTCCCACACGGGG
>NW_018128232.1:202265-202654 GCF_001952655.1 Monopterus albus | reverse complement strand
GAGGCTGGTGTGGGCTTGCTTATAGCCCCCCAGCTTAGCCACCATGTGTTGGAGTTTACCCCGGTGAACGAGAGGGTTGTTTCCCTGTGCCTTCGAGTTAGGGATAGCTCTCTCACTGTTGTTTGTGCCTATGGGCTGAATGGCAGTGCAGAGTACTCGGCCTTCTTGGAGTCTCTGGGAAGGGTGCTGGAAGGCGCTCCAACTGGGGACTCTGTCGTTCTACTGGGGGACTCACGTGGGCGATGACAGTGATGCCTAGAGGGGTGTGATTGGGAGGAATGCCCCCCCCCGATCTGAACCTGAGCAATGTTCTGTTATTGGACTTCTGTGCTAATCACAGTTTGTCCATAACGAACACCATGTTCAAGCATAAGGGTGTCCACCAGTGC
>NW_018128232.1:192889-202148 GCF_001952655.1 Monopterus albus | reverse complement strand
TGGTGGGTATTGGGATCCGATAGCTGGGGAGGACGCTGGACAGACTTGGCAGACCCAAACGTATTGTGAGGGTTTGTTGGGAACGTTTAGCAGAATGCCCTGTCAGAGAGATCTTCAACTCCCACCTCTGGCAGAGCTTCGACCAGATCCCGAGGGAGACTGGAGACATCGAGTCCAAGTGGACCATGTTCTCCACCTCCATTGCCAATGCGGCTGCTCAGAGCTGTGGCCGTAAGGTCTCTAAGGTCTCTGGTGCCTGTCGCTGCAGGCAAAAATTTGGGTCTGGGAGGAGTTCGGTGAGGCAATGGAGAAATTCTGGCAAACCGTCAGGAGGAAAGCTCTCTCACTCAGGAGGGGGAATCAGTGCCCTGCCAAAACTGTTTACAGTGGAGGTGGGCAGCTGTTGACCTCAGCTGGGGATATTGTCGGACGGTGGAAGGAATACTTCGAGGATCTCCTCAACCCTGGCATCACGTCAATGAGGAAGCAGAGGCTGAGGGCTCAGAGGTGAAATTTAAGTTTATTTCAATAATAATGTTGATGAATTTGTTATTATAAGTGAATGCTTCTGACAAACACAAAACTCTGAGAAAACACACAACTATAAATTTATATTATTTATAATTGACAGTTCTATAGCAGTTAAGTAGTGAATTAAATTGTGAATGTTGTGAGATAAAGTAGCCAAGACACACTGCCCTGTTTTGTTGTATGGTCTTCAACTCAGGATGACCATAATAAAACAGTGCTACTCACAGACTTTAGTGTGTGGTGGATATACAAGGTTCCACGCAGAAATTTACTCCAGCATGCAGGTGCTCGCCCCTGTGATGACATTCACTGTGCTAAAACCATAAACGCATTTGCCTGTAGTCAGAGTTATCTCTCTTATTGTTTGAAGCAAACAAAGAACTCATGTCCTTTATGAGAAAGGCTAATGAGCCATGCTCACAGAGCGACCTGCAATAAATGGCAGAAATATTTCTTCCCTGATAGCTTAATAGTCCACCATGTATGAGACCTCAGGGTGGTTTTTCTGACACAGGCACTATTTATATGCATCACCTGAAGAAGAGAGATGAAAGATAATAGCTATGGTTCTGCATATTCTTCCATCAGTAGCCAGTAATGTGTGCTTTTATTTTAAAGGAAAACAGTTGTTACTTCTACTGAAAATTGTCAGCATAACTGTGGTGTAGAAAAAAACTGATTCTCAGGGAGCGCTTGTTGTTGAACATGTCATTCTGCAACTGCTTGGATATCTGATCAGAAAGTCCAGAAAGTTCTTCACTGTAAACGCTGCAAACAAGGCTAAGAGGGGTTTTCATGAACTCACACCATGTGAGTTTGGTCTGACTCAGACTCGTCAAAATCTACTGTACAAGAGCTGCCTTCTTCTCTTTTTTCCTTGTTTTTAAGGATCACTACGGAGTTCATCAGAGTTCATTAAAACCTGCATGTCACTAACTGATGTCAAATATACCTACTAATTTAACTGATTTTGCCTCAAAAAATACACCAGACAGTAGCTTCACTGGTTATTTCTGAATCAGAGAGTAGGGTTCGTGTCATCCTGCTGGGGTGGAAGGCTATGTATATCTCTTCAGAGACAGAGGCAAGTACAAGGTAGATAGTAGTGACATACTCTTGGGAAGCAATAACATTCTCAGACAAATTCATCAGCCCACACCAGATTGAACATTAGGAGGAAATGGGCTGGAGTTGCAGAATCCTGTGAGTTACTGAGTCTTTGCAGGTATTCTCCCGAGAAGGCAAAATTGCTTTTGGAAGTGGAAACTTTACTCAAGAAGTGTTGCACAGATTATTCAAAAATGTTTTTCTCTTTTGTTTTCTGCTACTCACCAACATACAGAATTGTGTGCGCACATCATCATGCTGTCCTTTTCAGTGTTACCTGTGAAGCCTCAGTGCGGTCTGGTTGTGTGCATCCTCAGAGGAATCAAACTACACTGCTCCCCAGAATAGGAGCAAGGGGCCTTTCATCACACAGCTTGTGCAAACCTTGCAAAGTGCTGAGCCAGCAGTTTCTGAGAACATGGCATGTGAGAATCTATTTGTTGTGACAAATATGTGAGATAAGCATACATGCTTTATGTTTCCCTGCGGTGGAACAGATGACCCTCACTGGATATGCCATATTCATGCAGGGAGACCACTTTCAATGACCAAATCTACCGTTGCATGATAAGGTCTTCTCCATCCTGCCCAGGTCCTCCATGTGCAGGCCTTCTGCTCCATGTCTGTACCCTCTATTCAATAACCAGGGCCATAATTTAGAACTGCTGTGCATACAAAAAACAGGACTTAAAAGTTGTGGTTTATAAAAACAACTGTGACAGAGGAATAAGCTAAACCAGGTTCTGGATTCACAAACATAACATGAAATTCATTGTTGGTTAGTCTCTGTATGGGCTTTGTGGAAAATAACAAAGGAAGAGAAAATCACCAACATAATACTTGGATGTGCCTTATCATGCAGAGGTGCCTGATTCTCTCCATATCCAGATACTTTCCCTCATGATGACAGTCTCTACTGTAGCTGTATTCATATCCAGAACTTACTGTATGCTCCACAGTTGGGCATCACATACTCTTACACATACACACATGCTGGTGCAAATTAATCTGAGAATAATATATTTTGTATTCATTGAGAGACCCATTTAGTGATGACTTTCAGAATTTGCTTGCATACTGTATGTCTCTGAGGTGTTTCTGTGCCTGTCAGAACAGAGTTTATTAGGTTGATCTAAATTCCAAAAATTCAGTTACTTGTATCAGCTAATGCTTTAATTTGACACCTCAGCAGAGCACCAGAATGGAAATGATGACACTTGACTGAGGAGAGCAACTTCTACAGCTGCATCGTTGAGAGCATCTTGACCAGCTGCATCACCATCTGGTATGGCAGTGGTAAAGACTGCTGAGAAGATCACCAGGACTCCACTGCCCTCTCTGCAGAACATTTACCACCGCAGGGTGCGTAGGAAGGCTGCCTCCATCCTCAAAGACCCCACCCACCCCCAGCACGGACTGTTCACGTCCCTACCCTCTGGCCGGAGGTTTAGAAGTGTGAAATGCAGGACCTCTAGACTGAAAAACTCCTCCTTCCCCCTGCCATCAGACTCCTAAACAGCTGAGGAGTTTGTTACCAGGAAACAGGTCATGGACTGTCGACCTGTACCGTTTACATTCTCAGTTTGCACATGAATAATTGCACATTTACTGTTGACTGCTGCACATGATGCTCCCATGTAGTATGCATTCTCTTATTATATTCTTATATATTTTTACTATATCTCTTCAATTGCTGCTTTAAAGTGCCTTAGATTTTGTTACTTATTTACTTACTTTATTTTTCATGTGTATTTTGTGGCATTCATGTGGACGACAAAGTAAGAATTCCATTGTACAGGGAAACACGTTTCCTAACTGTGCATATGACAATAAACACTGTAACTTTGACTTTGACTTGACTTTGACTTTGAAAAAAGAAAAAGCAAAGACAGGAGGAGGAGAAAAAAGCAGGGTAAGTGACATGATGAGACCTCATTAAGGCTACAATGAAGAAAGCATGTGCATGTGCATGCCACACAGCAAACATGACCAAGTCACTTGTATGTATGATTTTGTCTGTGTGTCAGCGTGAGTATATGTGTGTCAGTCCGAGCAGATGTAGGAAGTCTCTGGGAAAGTTAAGTAGGGAAACAAAAAGAAATTGAGATGGGGAATTCTCATCAAAAACAGAGTCACAGTGGTGGGGCTCCATCTCAGGGGTGAGGTTGTGTTGAGAGGGGTGAGGTGATAGTGATGGGGAGGTGGAGCCTTGGGGGCAGTCTTGTTGTAATGAGCTGTTAATCTCAGAGGAAGACGAGCTCTATTACAGGAACACTGAGCTGCTATTCTAAGGTTTAATCTGAGGCACAGAGGCTGCTTCACCCTCTCATGTCACTCAGCACAGATACACATGCTCCCTTTGACAACCTGCTGAATGTAGAGGCGAATGAAGAATGAGAGCTTTGGGTTTGGGTGGAAAAATCGGATCTGGAAAACATGCAGAAAATGTTGTGTGCCAGATCTGAGCTTAGTGTGACATTTAACTGGAAGGTCTGATTCACTGTGACATACTAGTTTTGTGAGTGTGAGGTGCTTTCTTTGTTTCCTCTCACTTCATTTTCTGTGCGTCTGACCAGAGCTGATGTGAGAATCCTGTTTTAATAGAGGTATTCTAAGTAACCTCACAGTCACCACACCAGTCCTGCTGGCTTCACTCTAGTTAACAGTTATAATGTTCAGTCCTGGAGGGACCACTACCATCAGACAGCAGGTCAGCAGGTTCAGGTTGAGGTCAGAAAGTCAAATGTCTGCTGGGGATGTTTGCCCACCCTATTTTATTTACGCCTGCAGCACAAACAGCACTGTCTTGTTTCTTCATGATTTACTTGTCAGTATATTCTGTAAGACTTCAGATGTAGCTGTCATTGTTTTATTATGGATGGTTTTGTATGATGCTTATTGCAACAGGTATTTTTAATGTGATTCTATTTAGAGTTTTTTTTTTGACAATTTTTGCCTTTATTTTCCAAAGCAGGTCAGATAGAGAAGCCAATGGGAAATAAGAAGACAGAAAGAAAAGGGGAAGACCAGTGACACGTCAGTGGCCAGACTCAAACTGCAAATGTAATCTTAATACAGTATTATGAATATTTACTTTCTTTAATATGTCTTTAGTGAGTCCCTTAGTGTTGTGGTGGCACAATACAAAATTACTGGAATGCATCTTTGACCCAGAAAATAGCATACACTTTATTTTGGATGGCTAAAATAGGATTGTATTTTTACAACTATCCCAAAATATTTTCATTTTTACTTTATTTGGTCAGAACTGTGTATGTAAACATGAAACATAAGTGCTAAACAGGTTTCATGTGACAGGATATGAACACAGCCTAAATATTGTGTTTAAAAAATTGAATGAATCAGTCAAACAGTGACTATAACTTTTATCATTTCTGTAAGAACAGCTGAATGTGGATTAAAATTAAAAGATAGTACCTTCATTTCTAAGCTAAAAAAATATAATAGATTTTCTAAGAAATTATTAACATCTCTGTTTGTGGGTCTAATTATGCAAATCATAGTGCATGGTTTCATGCTGCTGCTCTCCAAAAGTATCACTGTGCTCCTGGATTTGCCAAGAGCTCTTTGATACTCTACAATGTTACTGGAAAAAATGTTTGGAAAGGACATGCAGCACTGTATATGGTGTAAAAAAGTGCAATGCAAACCTACCCAAAGGTGAAGTACAGTAAAAAAAGCATCATGATTTGGGGCCTGCTTTGCTGCCTCTGGACATCTGCCATCATCCAGGAGAAAATGAATATATGAGTGTCTGACAAGTTAATGACAGGGTGGCTGTCCGCCAGCTGAAGCTGAGTAGCTGTTGGGTGGTGCAGCTATTGTTGTAATACTCAAGTCTCAACTTGGACTCAACTTAAGCACTGATGACTCGAACTTGGACTCATAGTCAAGAAATGACTGAGCTGGAAGTTGGACCTGAGGACTGACTTTTTTTTTAGCCATAGTAATTTGACATAAAATACTCTTTAAAATACCTCTTTGCCTGGATCATGTGGATGGCAAAGTAAGAATTTCACTGTACAGGGAAACACGTTGTCTAACTGTGCATATGTAGCCGGTCTCATCTCTACGCGGCCATCAAGTAAAATCTCTGCGTTGTGTCTTTAGTGATGGGGGTTTGGCAATGCTGGAACAGTCTGGGATGAAATTCTGGTAGTATATGACCATGCCCAAAAATGGCTTGATTTTCTTTTGAGAAGGAGTTGTGCCATCCTACATCATAAGGTCCGTCTCAGTCATTGAAGTAATGGCTTTGACCTTGTCAGGGTCGGTTGAAACTCCATTCCCATCCACGATATGTCCCAAGAACTTGACACTCCTCCTGAGTAGCTGACACTTCTTAGGTGCTAGTTTTAGCCCATGGGCTCTCAATCTGCCGAAGACTGTTTCCAGTCTTTTCAGAGCTTCAGCTTCGTCAGGTGCATACACCAGTACATCATCCAGATAGCACAGGAGAGTCAGGAAGTTTTGGTCACCGAATATACTCATCATGAGTCGCATGAAACTGGCCGGGCTATTGCACAATCCTTGTGGGAGCCTGTTAAATTCATACAAGCCCATAGGTGTCGTGAAGGCCGTCAACTTCTTGTCCTCTTCTGCCATGGCAATGTTGTAGAAGCCGGAGGTAAGATCCATTGCACTGAATACAGCACTGTCGCCAAGGGCTGCCAGACAGTCTGCTTGGTGGGGCAATGGATGGGCATCCTTTCTCGTACGTGCATTCAACCAGCGATAGTCCACACATATCCTGAGGTCCCCATTCTTCTTCCACACAAGAACTAGTGGTGACGCCCACTCGCTGTTTGATTTGCGAATGATCTCGAGTTCCTCCATTTCTGAGAGCACTTCCCTGAGCTTATGGTATTGCCCGGGCGGGACACGGCGGTATGGGAGTCTGAAAGGTCGAGTGTCAGATAGATGGATCCGGTGGACAAAGTCCTTTGCTGATCCACAGTCAAGCTTGGTTTTTGAGAAGACATCTTCATACTTTTGGACAAGCTGCAGAAGCTGATCTTTCCAGTAATGTGACACCTCGCAAGAGTCAATGTCTAGACTTTCAAGTCCTAGCCTGGCTAAGGCATCTCGGTAACTTGTCTGGAAAGGACTTTCAGTGTTGTTGGCTGGTTCCTTGCACACTGTCTGATTTTGCACCTGAAGCGAGCTGGCTGCACTTTTCTCAGAGACCTCGTCCAGATCTTCAACAGCAATGCAGGCTGACACATCCGCAATCTTTGTGTTGCGCCTCAAAGTGACAGGTTTGTTGGAGGTGTTTAATACTCTAACCGGGATCCATCTGTCACCGTTCCTAGTTGTTACAGACCTGCAGACAATGACGTCGCCTTGGTGGATGTGAGCTTTTGTTGGTTCAACCATGACTGCACTACCTTCAGAGAGAGCCGAAGTTCCAGGCAGCTTGCTCCAAAGTAAATGTTCTTGCCTGGGCAGGAGAGTCACGGCCCTGGTCAGCTTGGCAGTCCCGATGACATCAGGGATACTATCACCCCTCCATCTGTTAATGCCAGACAACATGTTTAGAAACTGCATTATCTCAGGTGCTTCTGCTGACTCGGGTTTACTCAAGACCTTCCAAAACTGTGTGGACTGTTTGAACTGCTTGAGGAGGTGCTTTATCACATTTGTCCCCAGGATCATCTGATCCTTTTGACCCGGAACTACCAAGGCAGGAACCCTGAAGGTGTAACCATACACTTCCATCTTCAAGTCATACATGCATTTGGGCTTAACTTTGACTCCACCGCAGCCAACAAGCACAATGTCAGGACAAGTATCATTGGGTTCAGCTGCTGATCCAATGATGGTCAGCATTTGCTCAGCTTCCTCACTGATAGTGCATGCCATTGAGCCAGTGTCAAGCAAGGCAGTAAGTGAGACTACATCTTCCACCTGCGCATTAACATAGAATAAGCTATCAGCTTTGTCAAGCCTGGTTATGTTTTGGAACAACACAGCAACATCAGATGGGACTGACTTTATGCATTCTGCATAGATGGACTGTGCATCATTGTTATGAATGAGGGTTTCATGTCTATCACTCACACTGTCCCCTCCCTCATGTGAGTGAATTAGTTTTCCTGATGAGCTGGGGTATTGTCTCGCTGGGTGGTAAGAGGTTTAGGACAGTCTTTTCTCTGATGCCCAACTTCTAAGCAGCCCAGACATCTTTTCTCCCTCATACAGTGTGTCCGCGTTGAGTGCGAACTATGCCCACACACTCTGCATGGGGCTACGCGACCAAATGACAAGGGCTCTGGCCTGGCGCTAGCAACAGCAGACTGGTTTGTATGTTCCAACACTCTCTCCAACATGCTAAGCACTCGCTCTAATGTACTCGACTCTGCAACAGCTGCTTCACTTGGCTTAGCTAAGCTAGTTAGCTTGGCTGAGTTCACACTGGTGTAGTCTACATTACTTTCAGATGGCTCACTAGTTGTCACAGCGGTTGCCATCTGGAGGGCATGTGCTTTAGCTATGTTTGTGGTTGATTTTTCAGCATGTTGCTCTCTTTGATGTTCATCAATTGCCTCCTGCACTTCAATGAGGGACCATCTGCCTATGGGTTTACACTTGAATACACAAGCGAGGTTGGAATCTGGACAGTTTCTAATAAACATCATGGCTATTTCTGAGTCCATGTTGTCCATCTTGCCACCTTGGCGCTTTAAGTGCTGGTCAGCTGCCTCAGCTGCTGTGTTTAGCCTGACCCAATAGTCTACAGGTGTTTCCTTGGCTGTAGGCCGAGTAGCATAGAAATCAGCCACTGGTAAACAGGAACCAGGTGTCTCACTAAAGTAGCGTCTCAGGATGCAGTATATTGTCTCTGTGGTTATGACAATGTTGGCTGATACACTGCTCTTCAGCCCGACTTTGACAATGCTCTTGGCCCTACCAAGGAGGTGACTTAAGACTTCATCTACTTGTTCATTAGCTGATAGTTCTCTTTTATGCAAATACACTTCCACCATATCAATCCACTCTTGAATGGAGTATTTGTCTGTTCCGTCCCCACGATACATGGGAGGGTCCTTGATGTCAGGTCTGACTATCAGGCTCACTTTAGAGAGATCAGCAGTTGCATTTAATGTCTCAGCCTTAGATGGGTTAGCAGAGGGAGGTTGTTGTGAAATGGGTGCAGTCTGGCAGGCTAGAAGGCGGCCAGCTATGGACTCACCTATTTGACTCCCTAATTCACCAATAAGTTCACGTAACTGCTGTGTGGCATTCTCATTGGAACTAGTTGGTGTGGAGTACAAGGGTTCGTGTCTGTCATTAACACTGTCTGACCCAAACAGCCTTCTAGGGAAAGGCCCTGGTGTTTCACTCACAGATGTTTTTGCAAAACTAAACAACCCTCGCCCCCTCCCAATAGCAGGTGTATAGACATCAAAAGTTTCCTGCTTTTTGTCTGCCATAGCTTACAAAATAAAACCAAATGAAACTGAATACAAAATGTGGTCTAGAAATCACAGACAAATATCTGTCTTATTATTCTTATATAGGAGCTACGTGATTCACAGTCTTATGTCTACTAGGAATAATTTGATAAAATGGTGACCAAACTAAGAGCAAACTGGAACCA
>NW_018128232.1:183013-192382 GCF_001952655.1 Monopterus albus | reverse complement strand
AGTTTATTTTCTGTGTGAAACACAATTGAATCAGTACATCTACTTATTGGGTCTCCCTGTTGCACATCTCTCCTCAGCTTTCCACAGTAACTGAGAGTGTGTTAAATAAATCAAAATGATAATACAAATAAAACCCTCTTATTACCTGTGTGAAACACAATTGAACCAGTACAGCCACTTATTGGGTCTCCCTGTTGCACATCTGAAGGGCAAAAAAAAGGTGACAACAGACTCCATGTGAGACCTTCGATGCGTTTCAACCTAGCTAAAACATTGCAACCAGCGCTAGTTTGCACGTTAATAAAGTGGTGTACTTCACACAGGACAGAACGATTTTCACACACTTAGCAACAATGCAAAAGAGAACAATAACTCTGTACCATAACAGTCTGAACAGTAAAGTATGGGTTTTTCTTTTTTTATGGAAATAAAACACTTAAAATTACGAGAACACAGTATACACCTCACCTCTCCTCAGCTTTCCACAGTAACTGAGGAGGACCGCGAAAAAACAGGAAACTACATAACGGGGCAATGGCCTTCAAAATAAAAGCTCCTGACCAACAAAACCATTCAAGGCAACACATCTATGCAAAAATATTGAACAATATGACATGAAACAAAGAACTGAATGCATTACATGGAGATCTCAACAATAGAAGTGGACATTAACACCCCAAAATAAAATAATATGCACTGTAAGGTTTTGAGAATGTTCACACTGCATATTCATCTGCTACACATATGGCAAACACTTTGACTCATGCTCTATCTGGCACACTTCCAAAGAGCACGCTCTGCCTTTCTATAAATTATTTCACACTGTTCACTTCTAGGTAATGCATGTGTGTGTGTGCACTTACAATTGCATAAGTGCGTTTGGCTATTATATTACACACTGCAAGTAAACTCCTTTTAAAAATGGTGAGAGCTGTATCAGTTGTGTTTAATGTATATCTTGACTCAGACCCAGGAATAGGGACTCACCTTGGGCTAATCTTTGGTAAAGTGGACTTCTTGAGACTCAACCCTTGTGGTTTAGTGACTCAACTACAACACTGGCTGCAGCAGGACAATGACCTAACAGATAAGTAAATGTACTACAGAATGACTTCAAAGAAAATCCACCTTTTGGAGCGGCACAGTCAGAACCCAGGCCTCGACCCAACAGAGATGCTGTGCAATCAACTCAGAGCCGCTCACACCAGATATTCTGAGAACATATCTGAGCTAAAGTACAGTTCGAGGACTGGCCCAAAAGTGGTGTATTTGCTCAAACAAGCCACACTCCATGTCTCATTGTTACTGTATTTAAGTTGTTACACATAAGAGAGGAACACAACTGAGTTGACTGGAGGAGTTCCTTGTCCTTGTTTTTCTGCCTCCGTGTGTGCATGTGACCTGGTGACACACTGAGCTGTCAGGAATCGACTGAGGCTCCTTTGAGCAGGCAGCAGAGACCAGACCTGGCATAATGGCATCAGTGTGCCAGGTCTGGTCTTAGAAAGCCCACAGATACACTGACACACCGCTAACCAAGTGGAGCTGCAGCGCACACACACACACACACACACACTTTACAACATTATCAGGGTTGCCAGGCTGAACCTTCTCACCCACATAATGTGCAGCATATGGATACACTCGCCTCCTGTGTCACTATCTCCCTAAGCTGGTTTTTATGGCAAATGCCAAGTGAAGATGGCTCCACTGCAGCATATGACCAAACCTGACAGGTGAGGTTGATAGTAAGACTACTGTTCCTGTCAACAGTGGTGCGGTGGGTAGAGCAGTCATCTCCCAACCAGAAGGTTGAAGTTGCCCCATCGGTTGAGTTGGCGCCGCAGATGGCTGCCATCGATTCTGTACAGGAAACAAATTCCTTGTGTGCAACATACTGTTACAGTGAACCGTAATATGTGCTACTTAGAAAAAGGCAGAACTCGGACTCAGGCTTGGCCAGGTAAATGTATTTTAATAACTACAGAAATGAGGAGTGGTCAGAACCGGTCTCGTCAGCTGATCTCAGGGCAGCGGGGAGTGCTGGGTTGACTGGACTGCTAGAGATACAACCCAAGGCTGTAGGAGAGGCGCAACTGGCTAAAGAAAAGCAGAGGATGAGAATGAGTAACAGTGACGCTAAGATTATGGCAATACTGATAGTTATGAGGACCTGAGTAGCAGAATTTACTGGCTCAAGGCAGGTGAGGCCGTAGGCATAGAACATAGTCCAGGGGAGGCGTAGGAGCTGGCACAGGAGATCACTGGTCCGGTGTGCAGTAGATGGTGAGGATCAGGCTCGCAGCAGACGGTAGAGCAGGCAGCAGGATGGTGTGAGGGCGGCTGACAGTTGGGATCCAGAGCCAGGCAACCAGTCCCAGCAAGAGTTGGTCTCCTCATCCTGAGGAGTGTCACCTAAAGAAACAGTTCATAATCCAGGCACCAAATGGTGCCAATACAAAATGGCTGCAACCAACAAGCAGAGGGTACTCTGTTCTTTAACACTAGTCCACAGCAAAAACAGTTCAAACAGAAAGCGACCCTTCAAAAAATAAGGGCATTCAGTTCATTACTACCTGAAATCAAGTCCAACAACATAGAAAACAGTTCATACATAGGGAATCCTTGTGATGAGAGCAAAGACAGGTTACCAGCAAAGCAGGAATACAAGAGATCATCTGGCAATGAGGGCACACCAACGCTCCCCTTAAGTACTAGTCTGGTAATTGAGAGCAGCTGTGCCCTGCCACCTAGAATGCCTTCCCACCTGTGCGTGGGCGGAGTTACTGTGACAGCCTGTGCCAGTAGATGAGGTGCTGGGGGTGGTCTGGGCCACGGATGTAACACATACATGGCCAATAAAGGTGCTTATCCTTATCCTTAAAAAAGAGAAGTGATAAGGATGGGAGGTAATGCAAAGGAGAAAGGGGGGGATGGGGTAAAAAAAACAAGAGCAAACACTGGGGCCACGGAGGTGGGAAAATAACAAAGAACTAAGGAGACTGAAAGACACTAAAAGAGAAGAAAAGTGGAAGAACACTGGGGTTGACATGATGCAGGTGCAGCATTATGTAGTCCCCCCACCCCCCACTCCTTTCCGATCTCCCGTGCCAAGGCATTGGTGCAGAGGTTAAATCAATCAGCCCTCAGTCATCCTACCCCACATCCCTCCATCCACACATTGTGCTGACATTGTAGGTGTACTTTTCCACTTCACTGTAGGACACACAAAACACAGTGAAGATCCAAAGAAAACACACTTTTCATATAGAACGAAACCACACTCATTGGTTAAACATCAGTCTGTCATTTTAATCATAGTTAAAGATAAAATGTTACTTAATATAAGTTACTGCAAAATTAAATAGCCAAAACTGCTGGTCATACAGAAGCAGGTTCTGTGTATATTTATACAATAATAGTCTGAGTGTGTTCATTGTGTGGGTGGCAGTGTAATGCCATAGATGAGAGACTCAAGAAAGGAGAGCTGATGTAAGTAAGACAACCAAGATTATAGGTCAGTGATTGTTGACAGACTGTATATGTGTTTGCGGGCAGGTGTGTGTGTAGGCCCTACAGTATATAATATAAACTTAACATTGCTGATCAGTGTGGTGTTTATTTTTGTTTGTCTGTGTGAGTGTACACGTTTCTAATGTATACAAAGTGCCTCATGTTCGCATAAAACATCTGTCTCTAGCCACCTTGTGACCTTGTCTTATTCTACCAGTCACAATCTGGGCAAGTTAGAAAGGGTGCTTGCTTGTCACTTTCTGTCACTGTCTGTACTGTTTGTAATACAGCAACCAATCAGTCCAAGCTGTTTAAACCAGTGTAAAGCTTGAACAAGAACTACAACTAGATCTGGCTCATTTGCAGATTTTTGCAGCAATAAATATAGAATCATAGAAATACTGTCTTCACTTCAAAGTGTAATCTTACTATGTTAGCTTTTCTAGGATGGACATCAGTCTTAATGACTTTTAGAGCCATCGGTTGAGTTGGCGCCGCAGATGGCTGCCTTGGTTCTGTACCGGAAACAAATTCCTTATGTGTAACATACTTGGCCAATAAAGGTGATTATCCTTATCCTTATTATTTTTCTCTTTTTTAGTATAGCTACCTACTGACTGGCCTGTTTTATGTTTCACAGTAAGCTCAATGTCTACACTTTTGCTTTGGTAGACTGCTCACTGTTAAAAGAAGACAGGATTTTTCAGCCTGGGATTTATTCCCATGTTTGGGCCATGTTGTTTTGTCACACTTCCTGAACTTTCACAATGGAAGTAGCATGTGCTAAGTTAGTCATTACATTAGTTAACATCTTAGCTGACACAATAGCAATAATGGCTACACTTTTTAAAATTAGGGCCAATTTTGAAAATATATGAATTCCATGTTAAGTCTGATAACTTAACTGACAACTATAAATTTATATTATTTATAATTGACAGTTCTATAGCTGATAAATGGTAATACATTTCCCTCAGGTTCCTCTTTTTGCCATCAAGGGCAAACAAGCTGAGGGAACCCTGCTGAAAGCTGCCTGCAGATAACACAATGTTATCTGAAAGGCTGTTATGCTAGAAAGTGTGTTTGTGTGTGTATAAGCTGTCAGAGTGAGGTCATGCTGAAAGTTATCCATAACCAGATGTTCATTTTCATTTTTGGCCTGTGCTGCTTCTATCTGACAAATATAAGACAAACGATACAAGAGCGTGATCTCTGCTGCAATGGTGTCCACTGCAGGCCTGCTGTCACTGGTGAGCACAGAGGATGTAAAGGAAAATCTACAGACATGAACTGGTTCAACTGGAAGTACCCACAAAGAAGAAAACGTTCATTCTTCATCCCAGGAACACAGTTTTATGCTGTGTGTGTGTGTGTGTGTGTGTGTGTGTCTGTGTGGAATGATGGGATGTATTATTGACCTATTTCATTAGATAGTCTCTGTGTTTCATGCTCATGCTCTAACATTGCCCTCAAAGAAATAACAGGATCAGACTGAGCAGACAAACGCAAGCACACACCTACCCACACACACAAAGTAATGGTTATATGAACACAATATGTGGTTGTGCTTCCGGGGTTTTGTGTTTCTAGTGCTGTATACATTTTCCATTTTTGTTTGTTTCTCTACAAGCCTTTGAGTCACCTTTTCTGTCTATGGGTTCATCTGTATGTATGCAGTCCTTCCTGTCTCCATCATAGGAAGCTTTAAGGAGCTCAAACATTGTAAGATCTAGCAGGCGGAGTTTTGATGGCTGTGTGATAGATTACAGCCTGGTTGAACAGTTGGAAGCACAACTGAAATGGAAAAAGTGGGAGGGTGGAGTGCTGTGAGCCATGCAGGTGAGAATGATGTACACACAGGACTCTCATCCTTTTGGCACACTGACTCCCCATTCCTCTGACCTACTACTGGTAAAAGACCAATATTTTCTGTTTGCTGAACAGCTCTATATTTGTCAGCAGCATAAAATGGACATTCAGCTAAATAAAACAGCTGCTTGTTCCAAACAGGAAGTTTTGTGTTTAGGTTTGCACCTGATAGGTCACACTCTTGTAGGTCAAATGAAAGTGACGTAACAAAAGGATTTACAGCAGCTGTCTCCTTTAAAGCCTGTATGTCTTTGAACAAATGATATAATAATGACAGCCTAGAGATTTAGCAGATAAATTATAGGTCCAGCAGGTGTGTGTACCAACATTATGTGAGAGCTGATGACAGGGTCAGATTGAGGATGGTGAAGAGGATAAGGTGATGCAGCAATGCATGGCAAGAGGGACCAAAATGTTCTCTGGCCTGCAGGCTCTGACTTCAGCTGTGCTCTTTAGATTTATTGTGCATGTTGGCGAATCTTATGTGTGTGTGTGTCTGTGTGTGTATGTGTGAGTGAGCAGATTCTGGTGTTTGAGTACAGGCGTGTCATTGTTTAGATGTGCTTCAGCAGGCTGCTGTGTGACACATTTTGACTACAAATTACTCTCCTGTAGTAAAAGAACTGCTGTTATGCTTTTGCATCCACATAAAGATATATTATCATTACAGTAGGGTATGCACAAACACACAGTGACACACACACAGACACTCTGCCAAACACTCTGGAGGGTTATCATTCAACCATACCCATTCATCCGGAGCATTTGGAGACACTCTGCCTTTCAAGCAATAAGTACATCAATCGGGATGAATTCCTGGTTCTGACGGTGACCTCTAACCAAAGTTTCTCATTTATCATCTCTAACCGCCCATCCGTCCTGTGATGGACAGGGCGGAAGCAGGTCAGGATGCAGGAGGTTGGGTTTAGATCAGCATGGGCTGATGAATCACCCATCTCTGCTGCTTACAGAGATGTTCCATAATTGCTCTGCCCCACTTAAATACACACACTCATGTATACCATATATGAACACGCATGCTACTACTCCATAGACTTAGTTCCACACTGACAGCTGGCCTATAGAGCGTGGCCTCTATGTGCACAAGTGTAACATGAGGTCATCCAAGTGAGGCTTCCAGTGACATAGTGTAGAATCACTTTTAGCTATACCCCTGACTCAATCACCCTGATGCTGTCTTCATGTGCAGCCACCATAAGCCTGCCCCACTTCTAGGATGGTGACCACACAGACTAGAGCAAGGAACTACTGCACAGTTGCTTGCATATACACACAGAAACATGAAGATAAACTGACATACACCACACAAAAGATAAGACACAGTCATGTAGTGTTGCTATAGGTAGAACTCTTCTATAGGCTGAGGACCTTTAAAAGTAACTAAACACCAAGTTGAAATGCTGTGTTTCTCTGCCCTCTGTTGATGAAGGTTTAGTCTGTTTCACCTCTGACTACACCAAACATCATATTTTTGTGTGTGTTTTCAATTTGTGCATACATAAGTGAACATTGCTTCTTAGTGAATCATCCCCTCCGTCAGTCAGTATAATAGCATATTGTCACTGTGTCATGTATGCATCAAATACAGTACATACAAAATGGTGACCTACTCACTAAAACATTGCTCCATAGTCAAAAACTCCACAGGGTGCTTTTGAACTTCAAACTAACCAATGAATCCCACAAGCAGCTCACTTGCGCCACCAAAGCCCCAAACATCTTGGTAAAATGCATTCAATTTTTGTGAACTATAGTTTAGTTTTTACTTTTACATTATTTTGTTATAGAGATGTTATGACCCCAAACTGCACTTTTGTGCTTTCTAAACCTATTCTGTCTATTATGAGACAATAGACACCACGATTTCAAGCAAGTTGCCTTAAGGCATTCAGGAAAATCACATTTTAATACTGTTATTTACTAGGCTTCCCTTGTGCAGCAGAGATAAGGTATCACTCTGTTTGCAACCACCAACACCTTCTTAAGTATTTGGAAAGGATGTACTGTATGTGTGTGTTTGAACGTGTTGCTCATAGCAAGTTCTTATAATTATCCTTAACAGGGTTTTTACTCAAAAGTACTCATATAGTATGCAGGTACATTCAGATAAACCAGAGTATCTGTGCTGAAATGGGCATGTGTGTTTGTTAGTGTGTGTGTGTGTGTGTGTGTGTTATGATGGGTTATTGCTCTCAATAATCTTAGAGATCATTCTATACTCCTAAAGTAAAGGCATAGCCATCCTTATTGCTATCTCTGTCTCTCTCTCTTTCTCTCTCACAGACTCACTCACGCACACACATTCTGTCCAATGTGTTGAATATTTCTAAACATATCTAAATATGTAACAGAGACAGTCAGATCTTGGTTGATTGTGCAGCCTTTGGTCTCAGAGTCTTCTCATCACTTCTGGTTCCTCTCTCCCCCTGTTCTCATGATGTTGTTTTACATCAGTCTGTCACACTTGCATGCTGGGCTTGCTCAGATCCCCATTCCCCTGGTTCCCTCCTCCTCCTCCTCCTCCTCCTGCTTCTCCTACCCCACCTCTGCCCATCCCTCCCCTCTCATCCTCATCATCGCTGCTCAGCTGCTCGTTCTTCTGCTTGCTGTAGCGCTCATATAGCACCATGAGCACACCCATCACCCAAGCCGAAACCGTGCCAGCTGAGAAGATGATGAATCCGATGGCAATGAAGAAGAGGTAGTCCCAGTAGCCCAGGCCTTGGTGGCAGTCTGCTCGCAGTTGCATTCCGACCTCCGCAAGTAGCTGGCCTGCCAGCTCTGGGGGACCATGGCAAACAGTCTGGCCCACATCTGGTGGTGAAGGAGAGGAGTAAGAAAGAGAAGGAGAAAGTAAAAGAGTGAAGAAAAAAGAGATTAATGAGGAAAGATGTGTATAAAAGAGCAGTTACAGAGAATAATCAGAAGGGCAGCGCATCAGGGGAAAGAAGAAAAAATGTAATTATTCTAGGGAAGAAGGTGTACAATGAACAAAAGCCAGGACACACACACACAAACAGAGGTTAACAAGGCAGAGATAACCTTTGTGATAAATGATCCCATGAGACACCATAGATTTCCCCTGAGTACAGTCTAGGACATGGTGATATCATTATGCTGCACACACATACACATGCACAGAAAGGTGACTAGACTTCATTGCAAGCCTCTGACACATCAGGCCTCCCACCACCTCATGCACATCATTATACATTAACAAATCACTATACAGCAGCAGAGACAAGAAGATGAGTTATTTCCCTGACAAAACATCTGTTGTTGATAATAAAAAATGTCTTCTTCTTCTTCTTCTTTCGGCTGTTCCCGTTAGGGGTCGCCACAGCGAATCATCTGTTTCCACCTAACTCTATCCTCGGCATCCTCTACTCTCACCCCAGTTAACTTCATGTCCTCTTTTAGCACATCCATATATCTCCTCTTTGGCCTTCCTCTTGACCTCTTGCCTGGCAGCTCCATCTCCAACATCCTTCTACCAATATAACCACTATCCCTCCTTTGCACATCTCTGACCTTGTCCCTAAAACAGCCGACCTGAGCTGTCCCTCTGATGTGCTCATTCCTAATCCTGTCCATCCTGGTCACTCCTAAAGAGAACCTCAACATCCTCATCTCTGCTACCTCCATCTCTGCCTCTTGTCTTTTCCTCACTGCTACAGTCTCTAACCCATACAGCATAGCTGGTCTCACTACTGTCTTGTACACCTTTCCTTGGATTCTTGCTGACACTCTTCTGTCACACAACACTCCTCACACCTTTCTCCACCCACTCCAACCTGCCTGCACTCACCTCTTCACCTCTTTCCCACACTCCCTGTCACACTGGACTGTTGACCCCAAATACTTAAACTCCTGCACCTTCTTGACCTCAGCCCCCTGTAACCTCACTGTTCCACTTCCCTCCCTCTCGTTCATACACATGTATTCCGTCTTACTACGACTGACTTT
>NW_018128232.1:181452-182555 GCF_001952655.1 Monopterus albus | reverse complement strand
CCATAGCTTCATTGTGTGGCTCATCAACTTTATACCTCTGTAGTTGCTACAACTCTGCACATCACCCTTGTTCTTAAAGATCGGCACTAGTACACTTCTCCTCCATTCCTCAGGCATCTTCTCACTCTCTAAAATCCTGTTGAACAAACTAGATAGAAACTCCACTGCTGTCTCTCCTAGACACTTCCACACCTCTACAGGTATGTCATCTGGACCAACAGCCTTTCCAATCTTCATTCTCCTCAGACCCTTCCTCACCTCATCCTTTCTAATCTTTGCTACTTCCTGCTCTACAATATTCACCTCTTCCTGTCTGCCTGTCTCAACTTCTGTCTGAATTCCTCACGACATTCTTTCTTTTGCAACTTCCACCACTTGGTCTTCTTTTCTGTCTTTCCTCTCCTCTTTTTCCTGACCACCAGAGTCATCCTACACACCACCATCCAATGCTGTCTGGCTACACTTTCTCCTACCACCGCTTTGCAGTCACTAATCTCTCTCAGATTGCCTCGTCTACATAGAATGTAGTCTACCTGCGTACTCCCACCTCCACTCTTATATGTAACTCTTCCTCCCTCTTCTGGAAATAGGTGTTAACTACAGCCATTTCCATCCTCTTAGCAAAGTCCACCACCATCTGTCCTTCTAGGTTCCTTCGCTTGACACCAAACTTGCCCATCACCTCCTCACAGTGGCGGACCGTCAGATCCAGCAAGGATTTCTCTGCTGGCCTAAACACTATTAGACGCACTGACCTACATTTACAACCGAAATTCTAATATTTGTTCCATGAAATTGTATTAATTTATTCCCAACAGTCTGTTCTCTTCATTTCATAGTATTTGTCTTGGCTGCACCGCTTCCATATGTGGATGTTAGATTTTTTGTCCAATCAGATTTCAGCCTCTATGTGTTGCCATGTCAGTCTAATCTGCCCAGGGCCTTCAGAATCAGAAGTGCTGGCCCATGTAACTTAAACTATATTAGCAATGGGACTGTTTCTTTAACCAATCAGATTTCAAATCAGCCTCACAGGACCAGCTAGCTGGCCCACAATGATGTCAGCATTTTTCCGTCCTCTGATTGGTTGGTCAGAGCAAAAC
>NW_018128232.1:166285-180264 GCF_001952655.1 Monopterus albus | reverse complement strand
TTCCTCACCAGCTCCTCCTTCAGGATCACTCCTACCCCATTTCTCTTCCTGTCCACACCATAATAAAACAGTTTGTATCCCCCTCCAATGCTATGTGCTTTGCTACCCTTCCACCTGGTCTCCTGCACACACAGTATATCTACCTTCCTTCTCTCCATCATGTCCACCAGCTCTCTCTACCTTTCCCTGTCATTGTGCCAACGTTAAGAGTCCCTATTCTCAGACCTATACTCCTGCCTTTCCTCTTCTCTCTCTGTCTATGAATCCTTCTACCTCCTCTCCTTCTTCGACCAACAGTAGTCCAATTTCCGCCAGCACCCTGTAGGTCAACAGCACTGGTGGCGGTCGTTGTTAACCTGGGCCTCGACCGATCCAGTATGGAATTCGCATTGATGATTCGCATGTTTAAATTTGGCATGTTTTTACGCCGGATGCCATTCCTGACGCAACCCTCTCTATTTATCCAGGCTTGGGACCGGCACAGAAGTCACTGGCTTGCAACCCCTGTGGCTAGATTGATAATAAAAATATGAATGAATAAAAAAACAGGTAGACTGTCAACCACACAGAGGGGAAGAGATACAAGCAAAAGAAGAACTTTGAATGCAGTGCAGTGTTTATTTATGTTCACAGAGAGGTCAAAGGTCAGGCCTGGTGATTCTGTGTTCTGCTCAAAAACACTTCAGCAGTGCTCAACATGCTCTCATTCTGCTACAATGGTTTTGTAGCATTAGCATGTACAGTACCCTCTCGTCTTCATTAATATGAATGCAAAAAGAGAGAAGGGGGCAGGGGGAAGGCTTGCTCTGTCTAATGGTGTGATCAAAGACAAGAGAAGAGCAAAATGTACTGTTCATCTGACTACATTTCTTATTACCAGTGCTGCTAATTCCCATGCTCCAACCCTCTTTATGTGCTTAATTTCACACTCCAAAAACATAAGTTTTTTTAGGCTAGGAACAACAAGAGAGATTAGACAGCCAGAAGATATACAGTATGAACTGGTGGACAAGATAGCACTTTTTAAAAATGGGAGCAAAAAGAGAAAGACAACAGCATAAAACACAGGCAAATAGAGGAAAAGTAAAAAAAAAATGGAAGCATACTATCACAGGAAAGCACAGATGATGTGAGTGTGACCTCAGAAGATGAGAGAAGAGGCCAAGGACAGAACTACTGTATATGTGGCTGAATTTTGAGCCTCTGTCAGATTATTGCTGTTAACAGTGTTAATTAAATTGCACACTTCTACCAATAAAACTAAAGGTCTGAATGTAGAGAATAGCCAGATATGATCTATACTCCTCAGACTATGACATGCCAGGGCTTTGCAAGAGCAGTAGTATCAGTTTAAGTGCAGGTTAAGGCTGCACATATAGGCACAGGATTCACAGTGAGTGTTGGATGTTACATAACATTTGACAGGGTTGACAGTAGACCAATAGTGAACTGCTAAAATGGTTTTTAGACAATTATTTCAGAAAAGATTATATACAAAATATCCAGCTGTTTACCTATCACATAATACATACTGCCATTTGAATTTCCTATCCTTAGTAACATCTTATGTTAACTAGACACTGTGCAAAACAAATATGGTCTTAAGTGGCCAGTGTCACCACTTTTATTGGTTATTTCAGACAAAATGTAACACTTCCTCAAAGAGCCAGAGTGTACTGGTTTATAAAAATTTCTCAGTACAGTGACATCTGAGGGTATAAGGAGGTAGCTGCCTATAACTGCAGGTTGTTGTTATTTGGGAGGTTTTGGGGTTTTATCCTGAATGAATAACATGAAAGAGGGAGGTCTGCAGGGAACTCTGTTCATGGTAGTCAATTACTGAGTGAATATCTCCTTCATAAAACCTCAAGCAGTGTTTGGAGCTTTAATATGTTTCATATATGCCACCTTAGTGTGAGAGGTTAAGCTTTATTTCTATGTCCAGGGGTTAGCATATCGTGACCTTCATACATAGTGCAATAATATGATATACAGTGCATTAATGTGAACTGTGCCATTCTGCATAATGACTATTTTAAATACTCATAAGTAACATTTTGAATGCAGGACTTGTAACAGAGTATTTTTACACTGTACTTTTGTTTACTTTTACTTAAGTAAACAATGTGAGTACTTATTCCACCACTGGCATAATCATGTAAGCCACTATGGCGAATGGTGATATCTGATTACTGTCATTTTGTGTTCCCTCTCCTGTCTCAGCTCACGTTGTGTCTTTCAGCACTCTTCAAGTGAAAAAAGGAATAAAATATTATATACATATATTATTGAATCTCAGGCTGATTGTGTCCACGCACCATTTTGGAAGGACTACGCTCATTATTCATCATAGAAATATAAACTACAGTACATCCATCCATTATTTATACTGCTTCTTCCTGAATAGGGTCCTGGGCAGGAGGCAGGATACACCCTGGGCAGATCGCCAGTCTATCACAGGGCTGACACTTAGAGACAAACAACCACACACACACACTCACATTTACTCCTATGGGAATTTAGAGTTAACAGTCAACCTAAGCTGCATGTCTTTGGACTGTGGGAGGAAGCTGGAGTACCCGGCGAGAACCCATGCAGGCACAGAGAGAGCATGCAGACACTGCACAGAAAGTCCCTGGGTCATCTGGGACTCGAACGTGGAACCTTGCCGTGAGGTGACAGTGCTAACCACCATGCTGCTGTGCCACCCTACACTACATACATCTGTAAGTTAATAAAAAAATAAATATATACTATCTCATACAGTTACATACAGTAGCGAATGCTTCTGTGGCGTTTGTGTCATCTGCCGACAGCTGCTAGCTAGTATTAGTTCCCAAGCGAAGAGCCGAGTGTGGAGTCAGTCAGTCTGTTGCTCTTGTTGACAGGATCTCTAAGTACACTACACGTTAGCTACAGTCAGCTAAGGTTGTCCATCTTGAATTACCACAATCAGTAAAGTGAGATGTAGTGCAAAACGGTTTAAGCAACTTTGTACCAAACAAGAATGTATCCAAGTAAATACAACGCCTCTCTCCCAAAATGGCGCCCTTTAGGATATGTACATACACATTGAGAGCCACTGTACCAGAGTCAAATTCCTCATGTCCAACACGCCTGGCCAGTAAAGCTGATTCTGATTCTGATTATCCCAACATTCAATACGGCGTGACGCGCCTTCACATTCTGTATATGGAAATGTGATGACAAAAGCTGAATGCTCATTAAGAGATGCAGTTGGAAAATGTACACACTGCTGAATTATGCACGGATATTATTATAACAGAGTAGATTAAGCTTCAAAAATGGAACTCAATGATGATAATAACTGGCAGAAGTGGAAAAATTAAGCAGCTACCTTCCTCCATTTAATGTGAAAGTGTTCTTATGTTTCTGCTTTGTGAGAATAATAATTTATCAGAAAGTATTGGACAGGTTTCAAAGAATGTGGACTTGTATTAGTAGGCTTTGTTGCAGCATCAGAGATGATCTTTTAACAGTGGAGGAGTCAGAGAAAGTCCCTTTTGAATGTGTGTTCATAATTTGGCTTCATTTTGAATTTATTTGAAGAATAAAATGTACATTCACTTTTTTAAAAAGTGTTGCCCCATTTTTGTTGTATATATGTTGTATTTTATTTTAATTAGTGTATCTCATTTTAGTCGAATTTTTATTTTAGTTGATTCTTTGTGGCCAGATTTGTTCTGATCGCTCTGTACTTTTCCTTTTTTATAAGTTGGAATTTGTTTTCTAAAATGCAAATAATGAAGCACTTCCTTACATGTCTCTCATTTCATTTCCCTCATTGTATAGCCAATCAGTTCACACGGCTGTCCCTCAGTTGCTATCTGTCACTATCTGTGAAGGTCTCGGCAGGATAAATGATCCGTTCAGTCCCATTACCCTGCCAAGCTCGCCGCTGGCCAGGTGTGAGCATTTTTCCATATGTGTTTGTGCACAGAGGTTGCTGTCCATTACCTCTTACAATATATCATTCATGGCTGGATGTTGGGACAGTGAGGTGCAATCAGTACCTGCGCTAACACACACAACAGGTCCCTCAGGGTGTTTGTGTCTCATCTGTCCTTCTTCCTCTGCCACTGTTTCTCGCACCATGCAACAGTTCATACACAGTCTTTGGCTGGATGTTGCTGCTGGCAGGTGCAGTTATGATTGTAAAACTGTTTCGAGCCCAGGTAAAAATTAAAATCCTTGTTTCTCACCAAAAGGTTGTTAACATTTGTTGTAATGGAGATAATTTCACTGGAGTCGAAGACCAATTTTGTCTTTGGCCACTGTCACAAATGTTGAAGGAGTTCAGGATTTGTATTAAGGCCAACCAGGCCAGAGTTTATTGATCAGCCTGGTCCTTTTCTGACCCATCAGCTCTCACTCTGCCTCTATGTCAGTAACATTTTGACGGTGCACACACTTTGAACTTTTACATGACAGTAAAGGAATCCATTAAAGGGAATCTGTGATGCAGACTATATCTCCTTAAATCAAGACTATGTACTGTGACTACAAGTGACAGTTATGAGATAATGCTAGAAACAAGCTAGAATGCTAAGCTATAGAAGTAGAGAATAGTCAACCCATAGAACTGACTGAGAAATGTGTTTGACACAGCAAAGTTTGCAACCATTAGTAACATTAGTCACCAAAAGGTCATATCAGGCCAATTAAGACAGCAGTAGTTAAATCCCTTTGTGTATTGACTAAGTAAATGTGCATGGTAATGCTTAGGAATTCAACTTATTATTATTTGTATAAAGGAGACTGTGTAATCCCTTCTTTCAAAAGCTACATAGTCCTGCTTTAATGCGGAGCATTTAAAATTGGACTGATTTAGGCTTAGGCTGTATGAAGTGTGCATCTGTTTTATGTAAATGTTAGATCAGATCTCAGTCCTGGCACATAGCATATAATAACTGTATATAAAGAATATGTTTTTTAACAAAATAGGCACTTGCTGGTAACTCCTGCAACATAAGATGGATACAGGATACAGGCTGGCCCCCAATCTGCCTCTTATCATGAGTTAGTCTGGTCTGAACCAAACAACATTAATCTTTAGCAACAAGTCTCCTCTTAGTCTACATTTAGACAGTGTTATTTGGTACTTGGACAAGGTATCACTACTGTCTATAGTTTTTACTTTATTTTCAAACAGCAGGGAAGTGGTGGTGGTCACCTGTTGGCCTTCACTGTGCTCAGGCTCATCTGGTTGCTACTTGCTGTGCAAGGCATGACATCACTGCATTATGACAATATTATCAGACTTATGGTCAGTGTGGCACTCTGTAAGTTGGGTGATGAAGTATGTTAGTGCCCAGAAATGAGGCCCTGCAGGCCACAGAGCAGAGGTTATAATACTGAAACAAATAAACAACAGAGGAATGCACACATTTAACACTACTTATTTACACATGTAGACAAATACAAAGGTTCATGTACTGAAGCTACAACCACACACTGCACTAGACAATCTGTACTAGACCCTACACAATCACAAGGGTTTTCCAGGAAATGTGATTGGGAAGTTTAATTTTAATAGTTACAAGTTTTATTTTGGTTTAGTTTAATTATATAAGTTTAATGTACCTTGTCCATTACTTGTAATTTGAATCCATAGTCTGCTGTATGTCGTACATTACCCTACATATCTTATCTACATAAATTTAAATTGTACATATCTATCGGTAAATTAGTACTGACGGTACATACTATAGATACTGCGCACTCTTCACTGCTGTTATTACACTTCTGGTTAGATGCTAAACTGCATTTTGTTGCCTTGTACTTGTACATGGGTAATGACAATAAAGTTGAATCTAAACTATCTTTTATTTATTCAAATGAGGTTACATGAGTGAACAATCCATGTTTATGTTTGTGCATACATCTGTAAGATTTGTGTGTATGTGTGTATGTATGGCTGCCGCTGCGACTGGGTGATACAGCCTCCGTGTCAAATTATCAGCTGGATGGTTTCCAAGCTCAGCATCGACAAGCTGACAGAGAGCAGGGCTCATTGCCTCCCTGAGGAGGGGCTAGTGTCAGGCAGAGCTGCTACTGAAAAACATTTTTGATGTTTTAATGAACTTCACTGTGTTTTCCTCCAGCTCCTCTCTGCTGCTCGACACAAAAGAGCAATGAGCAGTGGGATAACAATTGTTTGTTTGCTTGTTTGTTTTCAGACTTACCTGATTATACCATGAATGCAAACACAGCTTGTGGATCACAGGGCTTAACAGTATGTGTCATTTATGCATTTTGACACACATGCATGAATGTATACAGTATGTTTACATTACATATATACATTTGATCAGAGGGAATCAGAGCTCTAGGGAATTAATCAGAAAGTTGCTTGGAGTTTTCTGTTAAATGTCTGTATTTCAGGGCTTAACAATATGTTTTTCTATTTACATTTCTGGTTTATGGGTTTTTATTTTAAAAATATTTTATACTGATGTGATAATTGACTCAGGTGTTTAAGATTTGGCTCCATTTGATTGGTCATTACAGCTTGTTCTTACATGTTGTCAACTGGACACTTGACAAAGGTTCATGACCAAAAGTTGTAACTCTAATAAAGTGCACCTACAGTAACTCTCACCTTTTGGGGACCCTCCTCTCACATCACAGTTCCTGGCTTGCTGTTTAGCCAGCTAAATGCATCATACTGGGGGTGGCAAAGGCTAAGAATAGCTGACCTTTTCTCCAACATGTCCACAAGGGCTGAATAATGCACACCTTCATGCTCATCTTCAATCAAATACAGCGTTAGTCAGGTTATCGCCATCCTCCTTTCCATCACTTCTCCCTATGATCCTTTCTGGAGAGAGAGTGAAGGTCAGATAGCAGCAGCTAGCTCCTCTTCCCTCTGTCACTCTGTCTTATCAGCCCTGCTCTCTTTATCACCTCCCACCTTTTATTCACATTCTGGCACAAAAGCATTTACTGTAATCTCCCTTTGTGTCTCCCCTTCAGCCATTGTCATTCCATTTACTTCTTCATCTTCTACAAACGTATGTCCTTCTACTCTCTCTTTTGCTCTGTCATCATCACACTGCTTTTTTTTAGTTTTATTCTCATGGCTTGCACTTTGGCTGGAGACAAACACATGCAGCCCTGTACAAAGACTCGCACACCTGAGCTACCTCCCCTCTGTGCTGCAGGTGCTCACATTACAAACACACCCACACATGGATCACATCAATCTTAGTTTTAGGCTCACATCACAAAATGCACAGACATAAAAATATACACAGGCTCCACAAGTAGGCCAGCTGAATTCACTATGCTTCTCTGTACCAGATGGGTCAGGAGAATTGTTCCAGCTGATAAATAATGGATTACCTACCGGCATTATCAGAATCAGCTTTATTGGCCAGGTGTGTTGGACATGAGGAATTTGACTCTGGTATTGTTTTTGTCTTATCTAATCTGTCATATCTTCTTTTGTCACACTGCTACAGATGGTCTCTACTCTCACCTCTCAATGCATCTAAAATTCACTTGCATTAAAGACAAACCAAACCCTTCCCTGACGTCTTTCTTCTATTCTTCCTTTCTTTGAACCCATGGCCTCTGTTCTTTTCTCTTTTTATGAATATTTAACCACTGCCCCGTGTGTGGCCCTCTGCCTTGGCTCTTTGCCTCCATTCTATGAGCTGTTCAGGCACCGAGGAGCAGCCAGAATTACTTTCCTTAACACAGAAGCATAACTCCACCAACATAGCCAGCAGAACAGCAGGTCATTCAACAAGAGAGGAAACATTATATATGTATATGGTATATTCAACAAGTGCTGACAAACTGATAGTAAAGAACTTTAAAGAATGTATGTTTAAAACATGGTTTAACTGGCTGTTTAACTACATGCTCTACTAAGTTCATCAGCTGCTCACTGACTTTGTTGGTTGTTTGGTGCTGGGCAGGGGAGTGTACAGTGGCCTTTGCTCTTTGTTTTGCTATAGACAGCCGGATGCTGCAGCTTAAAGGAGACAGATGAGTGCTGAGACAGTACAATCAAAATAATTAGCTGAAAGATGCTAAAACACATTGTACCACTGTGGTGAACTGCAGAGTTTGCTGGTAATTCTGTGCACTATGAGCAACATCTTTCAAATTACACATATAATGCATTACTAATATACAAATATCAATTTTGCAGCTGAAAGTTTAGTTAAATAATCCTTATTTTTCTCTTTCTTGTACTTTCTTGTACTTTAAAGAGACATTAAAGTACAAGAAAGAGAACTTTCTTGTACTTTAATGTCTCTTTTGATAACTTTAATGATTCACTATCAGATTCATTTATTCATTGACCTTATGAACCTGAATTTCTTTTTTTAATGTGACTTTTCTCACAAAAACTGTGTTTTCATTATTTTGTTTAGCCCTTATAGTTCTCAAAATGTTTTACATACTTTCTTTCTCATGGACGCTGCTTAAATGCACCTGCCAACCGTTCCACTTTCTTGAAAACACAACTCGACTGTGTAGGCTGCCACAGTCAAGTGTTGTCTGACTTCCTCAGGGACACGTCTGACAAAAAACACAAAGATAAACTGAGAGACTTGTTTAAACACAGACAAACACAACCAAATCCAAGATTAAGCTATAAAACTGCCACTGAAACTGTAAATAAACCAGGTGTTTTACACAATAATCACTAAAGTCATTAAAATCACCCCCATAAACAGCAATATCAATGGCTCCTGAATGCACACACAAACACACATACTGTATGTGAGCGCTCACTTGACCTCCTCCACTCTGATTATTGTGATTATGTACATCTTCCAAATCAGTGATGATAAGTTTAGTTTGCTGTAATGTGGATTCCTGAGGGATTACAGTCCGAATTGCTCTCGTCACATTTATAACTTTTAAAGTGCATTGTGATGACAAATGCAAGAGCAGGCTGAGTTCACATGGCTGTGTCTGTGCCTGTGGGTTCATGATTGTGCCAGTTTGTGAGTGCTCTTCAGCATGATGTGAAATGAACATGGATAACAACTCGTCCTCTAATCTCATTCCTGTTTCCCACAGGCCCTGGCCTTTAGGCTCTCTCCCCTAACCTCTAGTTCACACACTGACTCATACACACTTAAGTGGAGAGAGTGACGTCTGCACACACCACACATGTACACAGTGTCCTTAAGGTAAGCACATAAGTCCAGCTTTTTTGAGCACCATCATTAACCATCTGGGCTGAAGGGACAAAGCATACTGGAGCACTGGCGCACCCAGGTGTGTGCTGTGTTTGTGCAAGTGTTTGTGTGTGTGCAGGTGGTAGGTACTAGCCAGGAAAAAAAAAACTGGTACAAAAGGACACAATCATCCTCTCAGGATTATCTCTCCCCTTCAGAGCCCAGGTAGACAATGCAGTGAGATCAGTGATCAATGGGATGTTCACTGACAGCAAATACAAGCAAGACCACACTGTTACAAGACCTCCACCTTCTTAGGACTAAGCTTTATCAACATTTATGAGCCAAATCAGCTGAGCTTGTCCTGACTGAGAAGGTCACAGGGCTTATTTTTGGGGATTTCATGGGGCACTCTAATTCATTCGTCCACTATTGGACAGCTGAGGTGGCTGCCACGTTCCCCTGTAACACAAGTCTAGTTGTTTGGGTGCATTACTGAGGCATGAAAGCTAGTTTTGGAGGAGTTTGCAGAGAGGAGGAGGGGGAAATGTCTTCAGATTGCTCTGGCTGAGGTCAAACCATTAGCTCTGGAGTCAGGGTATGTGTGTGCCTCTGAGAGAGATACTGCATCTGACTCTGCATTTCATATGAGAGAGAAGTGTACGGCCATACATAGCTGCAAAATAAAGAGTGAGTAACTGTGCAATGAGTGACCAACTATCATGTACTAAACTGACCTGCATTCAAATTATCTAAGTAAGTGGATGTGGCAATAATAAGTGATAAGACCTTGGAGCGTCTTTGACTCAAAGTCTGAGAAGAGGAAGAGTTTGTTTCTTTTACAGGAAACCGGTCATCATGAGAATCCCACTTCCAAAGCTAAACCCACAAGAGACCATCCACACAAGGCCTGTTTGCTGCAGCCTGATCAGGCACACAACATGGGCTTACAGGTCAAATTTTGGCAAAGAATGCAGGGTGGTGGTTATCTGGGGCTGCCACTGCCAGAACAAGTCTTTCAGTGTATTCTAATAAGTAAAGCATACTTTTTTGATAGTTTAGATGGCACTAAACGTTCACATGCGTATGTGTTAGGATTGAAAACAATGTATTGAACATTCCATCCATCCTCACCTTGGAACTTGAAGCTCTCAATCTGCACCCACAGACAGAGGTCCTCAGTGTCACAGTCGCACCTCCAGGGGTTGCCGCTGAGCCCCAGAGACCGCAGAGCGGGCAGAGCAATCAGGCTGCTGATGTTGAGGGTGGTCAGGTTGTTTCGACTCACATCCAGCACCTGCAGAGCCATGTTCTCTGAAAAAGCATCCGGGTGGATCTCCCCCAGAGTGGGGTTATCCGTCAGCCGGAGCATCACCAGGGATGTCAGGGGCCTGAAGGTCCGGTCTTCAATCTGCAGCAGGGTGTTGAATGACAAGTCCAGGTAGGCGAGTTTCCGCAAGTTCCCAAAAGTGGACTCAGAGATTTCGGTCAGAGAGTTGTTGCTGCAGTCCAAATAGACCAAATCAGACAGGTAGTTGAGCTCCAGTGCCGGAAGGTCCCTGATGCGGTTGTTGGAGATGATAAGCTGCCGGGTGGCCAGGGGCAAGTCATTTGGGAACTGGGTGAGCTCCTGCCCAGCGCATTGGGCAACCAGCTGGTCATCGCACACACATTGGTGGGGGCAGCAGGCTGTGAGAGCAGGTGAGGGGGCCACCCCCATCACGACCATAAAGAGGAAATTGAGCCGGAGGGACTGGGCGCTGGGCTCGGGCAAGAGACACATGACGAGCCCGCCCAGGGCGTCATGAACTCGCGCTGAGCTGGACCAGGACTCCCTCTCAGGGCATCCTGCATGGGTGTGAGGAGCTGGGAGAAAGGCCAGATGGCAACTCTGGGTGTCTGGCTGTTGCTGCCTGAAAATCTGGATGCTGTTTATATCCAGACTCCCTTTTTCTCTTTCAGAAAGACAGTCGGTCAGTCACTCACACGCACTCTCGCGCGCTGCACACGTCTCCACAACACATCATTTCAGAAGGTGACCCAGAGGGGCCTGTCGCCCTGACGCTGAGACTCATACAGCTTACCGGACTTCGGCCCGTCAGAGAAGACCACAAAACCCCTGAATGATGTCGAGCACCCCGTCGGTGACTCATCGTTGTGATTAGTTGTCGCCAGCTAAATGCATAGTTAATTTAGTTTCCAAACTGTCCTGAATCCTGGATGAAGACTCCCCGAAATCCTCTCAGACGCAAACCTTTCATGTGATTTTGGCTGTTTGTCTGAGTGTGTGCGGGTCTTTTGTACACCAGTGTCCAGCAGCCAGTTTTTTTTTTTCCAGGAGCGAGATGGAAAGCGCTTCCGACCTTCCACTCCGTTCAGACAGCTCCATGTGACTGTGGCTCTCCGTTGCGCTGTACTGATGCTCTCTCGCTCTGCGCTCCCTCCCTCTCCGTCTCCTCATCCGCGCTCATACTGCAGCTAAGCACACACACAAGTAGTGTTTATGCTATTTGTGAGTTGGCAAGGGTGTAATTTGTAATGGGGATGACGTCACAAGATGTTGCCCTCTTGTCAAAAACCAGAAGTACAGATTAAAGCTAGTTTGACCGTACAACGAAACTCTGTGTGTGTGTGTGTGCGAGAGAGAGAGAGAGAGAGAGAGAGTCTGTGTGCATACAAAACAAGTCAATCATAATGTTTCCTGAAAGCAGCAGCCTCTTAGTCATGCATAGATTTAATAGGCAGTATCTCATGTTGCCATTCTGTCCCCCAGCGACATGTTGACGACACAATGCATTCAAATTGGATTGTGTGCTGCTCACTTATTAATTTTTGGCACACTCATTTTTTAATTTGGCTAGGCAGTGAAGTCACACATTCAGCAATCTACATCAGGCTATGTGTTAGTCTGCACAGTGCACTTGGAAGGAGGCCTGACAATATGTTGACTGCCACTTCTTGTCTTTGCTGCCAAAGTCTCATTACTGTGTCTTTCAATAAAACAATCAAAAACCTTGTTTTCCTGTGAAAATAGAGAATAAGCTTGACAAATTGGGGAAATGTGTCTTTGCTTTCTTACCAAGGAAGGAGAGGACAACTCAGCAGCCACTGTTCATCCGGGGGGTCGAAGTGGAGAGGGTTAGCAGCTTCAAATACCTGGGCGTCCACATCAGTGAGGGTATGGCAGCACTACTGCTATGGACCGCAAGCGCCTGCAGAGAGTGGTAAAGACTGCAGAGAAGATCACCAGGACTCCACTGCCCTCTCTGCAGATTATTTACCACCGCAGGGTGCGCAGGAAAGCTGCCTCCATCCTCAAGGACCCCACCCACCCCCAGCATGGACTGCTCATACCCCTGCCCTCCGGTCGGAGGTTCAGAAGTGTGAAATGCAGGACCTCTAGACTGAAAAACTCTTTCTTTCTGACTGCCATCAGACTCCTAAACAGCTGGCTCAGGATCTACCTCATGTAATTCCATCTGTACTGTTTACAAAGTGCACATGCATAATTGCACACTTACTGCTGAGTATTTGCAGTCCACGGCTCCCACGTAGCATAGATTTTCTCTGCATTATATTGTGTTCTTGTTGTATTTTTAGTTGCTTCCTTCACTTGCTGCTTTAAAGTGCCTTAGATTTGTGATTTTACTGCCTATTTAGATTTGTGTTATTGCTCATCTACTTTATATTTCACTTTATATTTCATTTGTATTTTGTAGCATTCATGTGGATGGCAAAGTAAGAATTTCATTGTACAGGGAAACATGTTTCCTAACTTTGCATATGACAAATAAAGACTTTGACCTTTGACCTTGACCTTGACCTGTACCGAAAGCTGGATAGGAAGATCAATACTGCTTTCCTGTCTGTCTTGTAGGTATTTAACCAGCAGCTGGTTAGCTTAGCTTAGCATAAAGGCTGGAAACAGATGAGACACACATAGCCTGGCTCCTCTGTCTACAGGTAATTTCTGCAATGCAAAATTGTGTTTTTTTTGGGTGGGTGGGGGTTCTCTGTTCTTTTCATTGTGAAAAAATGTATGAATTTATCCCTTTATATCTAAGAAGGAAAAAGTTTGAGGACAAGCAAATTGTAAACATGGCTTCATGCCTCCCATAAGCTGTAAATTATTGCAGCTCTAACACTTACATCATTTCATTTCAGAGCTGCTGTAGTCAGGCACTGATATCAGTCTTCAGTCTGATATATCATTATTGAAGAAAGGCTCTACTGCAGACAGAACAACCTGTAGGAAAATGAGCCTACTTCATCAGTGTCAGTTTCTGTCAGATGCCTCTGTCATGGGTTTTTGTTGTCTAAATGGCCCTGCTGGATTGTGTTTGCAGATAATTGCCCAGGTAAAGCCTGACAATCAGAACAGAATCATTAATGTAACTTTCCTCTCTGACTGCTCTAACTGGTGTCTGCTACCAGAGACACTCGTGTAGGTAGGCGTGTGTGTACGTATAATAGACACCTGATATTCAGAGGTCTTATGGTGTATGTTCATGGTACCGTATGTGTCTCTGTATGGATGTTCCCTGCCTTTGTGACAGCGTCCTTGTGAATGTGTGTGCATGTCTAGTACCACGTTCAACAGGTGAAACATCTTTATTTTTTAATAAGGTGAGTGCAGTGTCAGCTGTCAACTGCCAGACAGCTGGTCTGATCCCCAGCCTGTCACTCACCTTTGCCTCACACTACATGTTGTACTGCACATTTTGTCGTTTTTTTGGAAGGATCCCCAAAGGTTTGTCATATGTGGAATATATTAGGCACAACTCTGTCCCCACTTCTCATCAGTGTGTATCAATA
>NW_018128232.1:156230-166231 GCF_001952655.1 Monopterus albus | reverse complement strand
CAGGGTGTACGTCTGGGGCTCTTTATTTCAACACATCCAAGTGAACTTGCTCAGCAGTGAGAGAGATAAACAAAAAGGTTGTAAAATGAGTTTTGACAATTCGCTAACTTAAACTGTCACAAGTATAATTATTCCTATTTCTTTCAGCTTCTTACTTTGTTAGGTAGCAGTCAAGCCAATGTACTAACTCTGTGGTGCTGGTGCTAAAATTTGGACCTATTCAATGTTCCCATGAGCCACTTTTACATTGAAGGCTGTTGGTTCTGCAGTGTCAGCAGAGCATATAGATCTGTTGTTTTCTTTTGTGGCTTCATAACTAAATTAGCTCCTTACATGAGTAAGGCCTGAGTAATGTCATTTATAGGTGAATTTGTGATAGACAGCAATATCCTGTGAATGTAGATGCAGGTTAAGAAAGAGAGCAGTGTGTGTTGATATTACAGTGCATCTGTGTGATAAAACATCAGACACAAAGGTCAGACACACAATACCTGCCCTGAGCACATTACTGTAATGTCTTTCTCTTGACAGACAGCCCCAGTAACAGGATACCACTGACTCCTCCTGACACATGCTTGGCCTCATGCCCCGTCACCAGGCCTCTCTGCCCAAACTCTGCTGTGGCCTTGGATGAAGCCGAGAATGGAGGGTTGTTTGTGGCGGTCCACACAGGTCTCTGCCTCCTACTCATGTCACCTCCACTGATGGAAGGAGAGGAAGAAGAAGGAGACACAAGAGATAGAGTGTTAGTGAGGGAATGTTCATGTTTCTTTGGACCATAATAGCAGGTGGTGAAGAAGACTGCCAGCAAGGCCCCATAGTGAAATGACACAAAGTGAGCAGAGGACAGCTCACACACTCTTCTGTTCAGCACTTTGATACAAGCCTGACACCTGCAGGACTGTGGAGGGGTGCTGTGTGGTTGCCATGCCAAGGATGTTTTTTGACAGAGGGGGATATGAAACTGTCAAGCTGAAGCCTGGAAATGGTGATAGAAGGTTGGAGGGATGGAGGCAATGTGCATCAAACTCACTGAAACACACCTCCCAAAACAACTCTCTTCTCCTTTGTCCTTTTTAATGGCATTACTGGCGACCTGGACCTATGTGTGTCCATCAGGTTCAGTTTCTGTCCCTCACACACCCTCACGGTCAAACACCAAGTGTCATCTACCATATGTTTTCTATTAATAAGATATGTACACATGAGAAGAGGAATACACACCTGACAGGCATCAAATACATCAGATGACATTTCACTCCACTGCAACAGAACCTAAATCTGAACGATCTCTCCTTACTTCTCAGATTATGTCCCGTCAAGCTGAACATTTAAATTTAACAAGTCTATCATTTTACCTGTTGTTGTGTGTCCCTTTCTTTCCTTCTCTCTTTCTGTTTTATCTAATCTCTCTTTGATGAGTGGTCAAATTTACATGAGTAAAAGTGTGTGTGATTAGCATGTTTCTATGCAGTTGTGGTTACAGTTTCACTTTAGTTTCAGTTTCACCTTACCCACATCAACCTGCCCTCCCTCCGGACCCAACACCCTGCAGGACACACAGCCACCTACACTCTGCACTTTGGTAAATTCATATGATTCACTGCCCTGAGCCTCTTGCATCTTAATTAGGAAGGGTAAACAAAGCCTGACAGGGAATAAAATGGACAATAAAAATGTGCCTGCTGTGGTTGAAGGGAAGTAATCTGATCAATATAAATTTGATGTACTTGAATGCAAAAAAAGTTGTAATATTTTATAAATGGTGAATGTTTGGGACCCATGGACCCATGGACGTCTGAATCACAAGCATGTACACACACAGCTGGCTGTCTCTCAGCCTGTCCTGCCATCAGAACCACTGTCTGACTGTGTAAATGCATAACCTGTAAAGACCTGCTCAATAATGCATGGTCAGTCTAGACGTGGTCAGCTTGAAGGGAAACCTTACCTCAGCAACACATTTTGTCTGGACACTCCAGAGGCAGCACAGCAGGCTGGTGGACAATGTCAAATCAATTCATTTCTATTCTATTTGTACAGCTCCAAATCACAACAAAAGTCATCTCAGGACACTTTACAAAGGTCTAGACCCTACTATTATTAATATGATAGAGAAGAAACCCAGCAAATCCCCCTTGAGCAAGTACTTGGCAGTGGGGAGGAAAAACTCCCTTTAACGGAAGAAACCTCCGACAGACCCCGACTCTTGGTGGGCGGCCTTCTGCCTCGACCAGCTGGGGTGAGTGGATAGAGGAGAGACAAAAGAAAAGCAATAAGTCACAGCAAACTATCAAACACTGGTCAGGTTGATGTGGCTGGGGACTGCTCATCAGAGACATTGAGCTCCAGAGCCAGGGCAACCTGCAGAAAAGTACAGGGAGAGAGAGAGGACACACTATGAGAAAGTGTCATGATCCATGGACCTATGCTTCTGTTTTTCATTGTTTTTCCCTGATTCCCTATTTCTCCTGTTATGTCGGGCCTGCCAGCATAATCGGCCATCATTCCATTCACCTGCTGCTCATTACCTCCTGTGCTCTTCGCCAGTTCATTGTATGTGTGTGCATGCGTATTCTCCCGTGCCCTTCACCAGACTGGTGAATGTACTCTACTGAACAAAACCCTGGCTCGCTTGTACCTGAACAATGCTGCGACAGTGTCTTCCTCCTTGTCTCTCCATGAGTGCCAGTGCTTCAGCTCACCTGCGTGGCGGCTCACCTTCACTCCTGCAGCCCAGCCGGAGCTGGCTGGGTTTACCTCTCCTGCACCCAGTAACCAGTCCTTTGTCAATAAACCTTTTGTGTTCCACTCCCGTTGTGTGTCCGAGTACATTGGGTCCCCCTGCCATACCTAGTCATGACAGAAAGAGGAGACACACAATTAGTGATGCGTAATGGCATATAGATGCACAGAGAGAGAGCAGAGGAGCTCAGAGCATCATGGAGGGGCAGCAGTCTAGGCCTATAGCAGCATAACTAAGGGAAGACTCAGGGTGTGTGAGGTCAGTTTGTGTGTGTGTGTGTGTGTGTGTGTGTGTGTGTGTACAGGAGAGGAGGAAGTAACCTAAGATAAACTTTCAGAATTACAAAATTTTCATTTAGTCTTACTGAGTGAAATGGAGACTGGTGTCAGGAAGAACAAAATTTCCTTTTTATTACAATAACATTTCAGGCATAAACATTAGCATCATTGTGCTTTAGCTCTGTGATGTACCACTGTTCTGACCATTGCCACTATTCACTCAGGATGAGCTAACAGACTAAAGTGAATCATGAACTTGCCTAGTAAGAACAGTGTAGCTGTTCAGGTCAGATATGTGTGAGAAGCAGACATACAGTAAGTAGCTCATTCTGTCAGGTAGGATATAACCTATCTATCAGAGGCCTACTGCCTCTATAACTAGAGTTATCTGAAACACCTAAAAATAAAAAAATCTATTCTCATTGGTCATTTTTAACATTTTAGTCTAGTTTAATATCATTTCATCCATTTCTAATTTCATTTGCCCGCCCATTGTGGGTAAGTTAAAATGATGGGCGTGTCCTCTGAAATATTTGATTTCTGCCTCTAAAACGCACTGCTCACGCACACATCCTGTTGGCGGGAGGTCATTTTGAGCGGTTTGATAGGATATGACCTTGTTTGACCGTGTCACGGCTGGTCATATCGAGCAGCTAGGCCCCTCCTCTTACAGGAAGAAGTCGGCTCCAAACTTCCTGCGTTTTTTTCTCGTCTTTCTGTTTCTGCTAAGTAAACAGTAAAGGAAGAGCCAGCATGACAACTGTCCTTCGCAGATTGGCAGGGCCCAGGTGCTCATCGTGGCGGTGCCTGGGTATAGTTCTGCGGGGACCGCGACTGCTGGCCTGTGGCAGTCCCCCTTTGACGGGATACAGTGGTGCACACAGCCGTAGGCAGCACACGGACGGAGCAGATCCTGTAGAGGTGGATGTAAAGCGGTTAGAAGGGCAAGACGATGGTAGGGACGCACTTCAGTGCCATTCAGCACAGTTTGAATTCACACCGACAGTCTTACTGTCCAGTTAACACACAGACACATGATTTAACAGTCACCATTCAGCCGTCTGATGACGCACGGAAAAGGGGTTAAGGCCCGGGTTCGGGTCAGGGTTGCGTCAGAAAGGGCATCCGAATGTCAACGCGCGACGATTCGCTGTGGCGACCCCTAAAACAGGAAAAGCCGAAAGTGACTTTCTTCTATTTACTGAGGAAGAGTAGGCTATGCCCACGGGTGATGGTATTTCTACAAACGTGTTAATAATGTAGAAACTTGTTAAATTCTCTGGGTAAATCTTGTAAAATCACGATATTCTGCCAGAGAGTCTAGTTTCTGTGCAACTGTCTGTACTATGGTATACTTTACATCCCATGATTAGAAAGGAAATCACTTTCGGCTTTTCCGTTTAGGGATTCGAACCCGGGGTGCAGCGGTGAGAGCGCTGCGCCTTAACCACTGGCCTACCAGGGATACACTACATGATTGTAGTCGATTTTTACAACCAGTTTTTCTAAGATAAAATATTATAAGGACAGTTATTCTAAAGGAAGTACTCTGACTTACAGAAGTTCATTCTTGCCAGGTAAAGAAATAAATAGTTGAGACTTTTAAAATATAAAACTGTAAAAAAAAAAAAAAAATCTGCAAAAGTCTCATATGGAGTCAGTTTATTATCTTAATAATTAGGACTGAAACTAATGCTTGAGGACTTTTTCAATTAAATCAAGTCAGTTTTATTGATAGAACCCCACACATGAAGGGTCACAGTGGGGAGCCCATTGTGTTGATGAACCCATTGTTTTGATACTTGAAAACAAATGAAAATGAACTGGTATTTGCTGCCCCCCCCTTTCTCCTGTTGCTGTTTCCCAGGGATAGCAGAAGTGCTGATGAGCCGACACAAAGCAAGAAATGCTCTGGGGCATGTGTTTGTGTCTCAGGTGAGCAGACGTCTACTCACACACAGTTACATCATATCCCACACTGACTGAGACTCATTGCTGTCCTGTGTGTGCAGATGAGGGAGCTGGTGTCCAGTCTGTCCAGTGACTCAGCAGTGCGTGTGGTGGTCTTCAGGAGCTTGGTACCAGGGGTTTTCTGTGCAGGTCAATGTTTTGTGAAGCATCTCCAACCTGCCATGTGTCTGGGTTTGTGGTCAAAACCTGTGTAAATGATGTTTGACGGTGTACTGTATGTTTTGATCTGTATAGGTGCTGACCTCAAAGAGAGGGCTCTGATGAACAACACTGAGTCTGATCTGTTTGTCAATGGCCTGCGATCACTCATGACTCAGATAGGTAAGAAAAAGTTTGCAAAAGCAGGAAAGTGTACACTTTGTATTGCATTTGTGAACTCTCCTCTTTGTTGTAATGCCCTGGAAGCATTGCTGCCCATGCCGACCATTGCAGCGATTGACGGCGTTGCCCTGGGCGGGGGACTAGAGCTGGCCATGGCTTGTGACCTCCGCACTGCTGGTGAGTGACCTCTATCAACCCTGAACTGAATGAGTTTGCATCACACTTAAATACAACTCCTTTTTCCCTTCAGGTGATGTTAATGAGGTATGAAGGGGGGATGTCATGCTCTCTTCACAGCTGTCACCAATCCAGTCATATTAGATCAGTGGTTCAGTCTAAACAGGACGGTGGAGGAGAGCAGCTTCTACTCAGAGCCATCTCTCTAGACTGACAATTTTGTCACCCCGTCAGTGTAGATTAGAACAGTGGTCCTCAACGAGGGAGTCAGAAGTTAAGAAGAAGCACATTTCTGCTACACAACATTATGTTTATGTTTCTGACTTTTTGTTTTGTGGCGAAGTACTGGAGAGTCTTGAGGACTTTAAAACCTATTCAGATGAAGCAATCTGAGGGGGAACGTCACTCTGGTTGAACTTCTGTAGCTCATAGATGTACAGCCTGTGACCAGGGGTTGCGATTTAGCCTTAGTTATAAAGTGTCAGACCCTTTTCTTAACCCATTTGACAGGCTGTAGAATCTGTTTAATCATTTATTCATTCTTTCTTGGTTTTTACAACATCTGATATTCTTGCCTGATGGACTGGGCATTTTTCAAATTGCACAGCTTGGCAAAACTTGTCTTCATTTTGAAGTGTGACACTTCCTTGTAATGTGTTCTTCCTCTTTTACATCTGACAATATTGTTGTTTGTGAGAATAGTTTTTATACCCATACAAATACATGTGTACACATGGGCAGACTCAGAGCATATCCTTACTTTTAGCTGCAGTGATTAGTGGATTACTTGATTAGTCATTCCATCAAAAAATTAATCGGCAAGGTTTCTGGTCATCAAATATTAGTTTTGAGTTAGGATTTAGGGAAAATGCAGCACCTCTTCTGTTTTTACCTTCTCAAATCTGCAAATTTGAAGTTTTTTGTCATACATGACAATAAACTGAGTGTCTTAGAATTTTGTATTGTTGACCAGACAAAACAAGACATTTAAATATGTTGGTCTATGGGAAATACTTTCAATTTTCTGCCATTTTATAGACAAAACAATTAAGTGGCACATTAATTGATAATGCCTGTCCAGGGTGTACCCCGCCTCTCGCTCAATGCCAGCTGGGATAGGCTCCAGCCCCCCGCGACCCCATTCAGGAATAATCTGCATAGATAATGGATTAATTAATAATGAAAGTAATATTTAATAAAGATCTAATTGTTACAGTTAGGTTAAAGTACAAAAAATGGTTATTTTCATGTTTTTGTTTAAAGAATTCTGTGTCTACCTGTGGACAGAGGAAACATAACATGCAGTGGTCAGTTTTTACAAACTTGAGGAAATGTATATAAAATGCTACATAAGCATCATGCGATGGAATGATGCAGCTACCAAAAGTTCAAGCTGGATTGTAAGGGGTTAAACATTCGAACAGCTGTATTTCAAAACAGTGTCAATACACTGTTCAGTGGTCTGTGTTGTTCCTGAGAGCTGAACATTTGGAGATGTGTGTTTTTTCACCCAGCATTAGTGATCTGTTGAGGAGCTCAGAGACTAATGATAGGCAGACACATCTGCCCAGCTGTTCATGTAGCTCAGTCTGTATGTGACTGGCTATATTAGGTGTGACAACTGTGTGATTGGTTGAGTGCTGACAAGCTAGGTGAGCAGGAGATTGTGACCGCTGCAGTGACAGAGGCATCAGTCAGACTTTATGGCCTGCCCAGTCTAATGGCCCTCAGCAGCTCAGACCTGCAACTGTCCTCTCTGTGTGTGTTTCAGCACATTCGGCTCAGATGGGTCTGATTGAGACGACGCGGGGGCTGCTGCCAGGGGCGGGTAAGACAAACAGAGATCACAGAAATGACCCAGAGTGTTTAAGTAGAGAGACAAAGCAGCTATGAGAAGCTGACCTTTGAAATGTTTTGTCCTGCAGGGGGCAGTCAGCGGCTGCCGAGGATGGTCGGCATCACTCTGGCTAAAGAGCTCATCTTCACAGGTGGTGTCACAGAAATGCTGACATGTTGCTACAGACACAGGATGCTTATTGCTCAGTGAGGATTTTGTCTCTCTTATCAGGTAAACGTGTGGGAGGGCAGACAGCTCTGGAGATGGGGCTCATAAACAGAGCTGTAAAGCAGAACCAGATGGGAGATGCTGCCTATAGAGAGGCGCTCAGCCTGGCCAGAGAGATACTGCCCCAGGTTAGAATGCGCAAACACAACTGTTCCACGCTTCTACAGCTCAGACCTCCTCCTTTGTTTCCCTCACCTCTCAGCAACCCAGTCTCCTGTGCTTCTCGTCTGCCTCTTTTCATTTGGCCATCCCCCCATCCTGGTGTTTTCTTCCCACCTTCCCCTTTCTCCTTCGTCTCTTCCCTCTCTTTAGGCCTCTGTCATTCCATATTTGTTTCACTTGAGTTCAGATGCCTGCAGTCGGTAGGTTCAGAATGGCAGTCAAGTGGAATAATGGACCACAAATAGTAGCACACACACACACACACACACACATTGAGAGACATGTGCCTGTGTGTGGTGGTGCTTGTGGAATGAGTGATTGACAGGAGTTTACTCTGACTCAAAGTGAGGTAGGATGTAGGTGATAAGCTGTATGAGTCCTTAGATCAGGGGTTGACATTTAGGTTCAATAGTGAACCAGTTTTTTTCAGCATCCTGGTTTTATAATATGCCTTGTTTTTTATGGCTCTGTGCTGGCAATAGCCGTAAACCAGTTACCGGTTTCACTGTAAACCATGGTAACGTTTCCAATGGTTAGTAGTTAGTTTTACTGTTTCAAATTTTAATTATCATTACTTGCCTCACATCTGTCCCATTCCCATGGATTTGACTGGTTGGCACAGGCATGTAACTGCAAAACGGTAATTGAATTGAATTTTAAATTCAATTACCACTTTAATTTTAAATTCAGTTCAATCTGGACAAAACAGTTTTGTTGTAGGATTGCATCCAACAACAGATTTCATTTTCCTATTAGTAAAACAGAGCTAACAGCAATTTATAAAGTGCTTATTTGGAAAAATGTAATTCATACATGCAGATGTTTTAAGTTGCATTATGAGAGTAGATACATAGGTCAGTCACACAGGATAAACAGCAGCCTCCGTCAGTTGAGTATACTGATAAGACTGATGTGGTTGCCTTAGAAAAAATATCAGCACATTGCTTCTGTTCAACAGTCACTTTTTTGTAAGACTCAAATCTTTATGCCCAAATAGTCTAAACCTCTGACATTTTAGTTAAATGAAGTTTATATAGAAAGTCACTTTAACTTTTCCCGCTTAGGGGTCGCCACAGAAAATCGTCACACTGACGATTCACATGTTGACATTTGGCACGTGTTTTACGCCGGATGCCCTTCCTGATGCAACTCTGACTCGAACCTGGGCCGTAGCGGCAAGAGCGCTGCATCTTAACCACTAGCCTACCAGGGTAGGCTAGGTAGAATGTTTTGAACTGAAAAACTTAGAAAATAACAACTGGACTAGGTTTTTAGGTCTAAGACGTTTCACCTCTCATCCAAGAGGCTTTATCAGCTCTGGCCGACTGGTGTTGAGTTGGAGATATTTATCCCCATCGGTGGTGTTTCAGTCCTTTGATGGCCAACAATGTCCCCTAACGATTGAGACGTTATAGCCCAGTATCAGTGAGCATCTGTCATGATTCGGTTCCGCTGCTTCCTGCGAGGCTTTTATTTTGACCTTACTTCCTGTTTTTGTTTCACCTCTGTTTCGGTCTTTTTTTCCTTTACTAATCACTCACATTAGTTTCACCTGCTCCTTATAGTTTGCACCGCATTATAAGCAGCCTTCACCCACCAGTCCCCGCAAGATTGTTCTAGACGCCAGCTCTGACTTTCTAGCATTATATTCAGTTTGTGTATTTCTCGTGTTTTGACCTGGATCATGTGCTCTGACTATTCTGTTCTGCCTTGCCCTCTTGTTACGGACTTCCCTTTGGACAACGAACTTTGGATTCCCTTTGATATATGTGTTTGCTGGCTCTGATCTTGGACCGTTATACCGACCGTGAGTTTTGTGTTTCACTGTCTTGTATGGGTTTTTGTTTAGCATTAGTTCTCTTATTAAAGAGACAGTTTTGTTGTACATTCCCTCGTCTGGCCTTTTAATGAGTTCACCAAGATTTTCGGCAGCATCACGTGCCTCGTTACCTGTATTTGAACCCTCACCTGTGGACCAATGCCTATTGTCCTGTGGGGGAATTAGGGTGGGCATGTTTGGGCAGAGATCTCAAAACAGGATTGTAGATGGAAGACAAGTTGTGTCTTAGTCCACCACCCCTATTTAGTGAGGGGTGTTCTATTTTTACAAAAATCGCTTCCTTAACTCCTCTCTCAAACCAGCAATGTTCTCTGGAGAGGATCTGGACTTCACTGTCCTCAAAAGAATGTCCATTGTCCTTCAGATGGAGGTGGACTGCTGACTCTGGTCCACTGGAGTTGGCCCTCCTGTGATGGGCCATGCGTTTGTGCAGCGGCTGCG
>NW_018128232.1:152853-156114 GCF_001952655.1 Monopterus albus | reverse complement strand
TCTTGTTTCTGGTTTCTCCCTGTTGGTGTTGGGCCTCTTCCTTGCTTTGGTGAAGGCCCACTTAGGGTATCCACAAGCCCCAAGGGACTTCTGGATGTGTAATTTCTCGTTCTGGGCCCCTTCTGCAGTTGTGGGCACTTCCTCTGCCCTGTGATTTAGAGTTTTGATGACTCCCAGTTTGTGTTGAAGTGGATGGTGTGAGTCAAAAAGTAGGTACTGGTCTATGTATGTAGGTTTCCGATATACTTATACCTTCAGGCTTCTGTCCCCTCCCAAGTGGACTGCACAATCCAGAAAGGCCAGACAGTCATCTCTGGCATCCTCACGAGTGAACTTGATGTTGATATCCACAGAGTTGATATGCTTGGTGAAAGCCTCTACCTCCTGGGTCCTGATTTTAACCCATGTGTCATCCACGTAGTGGAACCAGTGGCTGGGAGCGGTACCAGTGAAAGAAGACAGGGCTTTGTCCTCAAATTCTTCCATGTACAGGTTGGCAGGTTGGCGCGAACACTTTATATGAACCATGAAAACAAACTGCAGCAAACAAAATCACGCTGTATGATTTACCCATTTGCCTGATGCTGCGTTAGATTTTAGTGGTTCTGTTGCCGTCTTGGCAAACTTGATATTCACCTGGAGTCTGTCCCAGTTAAAATGAAATCCCTAAATTAAATATATTTTCCTCTTGCTGTTGATTCTAACTACAGTGTGCATTAGAAAAAACGCTGTTTGCTGGTTGCTTTGGTTTGCCAATTCCTATGTTATTTCACTTTAGGATGCCAGTATATTGGTCTAAACAGGACCTCCATATGAAGTCACTCTCCAGCTCTAATCTGTTTAGTTTCTGTTACCCAGGCTCCTATTGCTGTGCGCATGGCAAAAGAGGCAGTGAACAGAGGCTTTGAGGTATATAACTAACTCATGAATAATGTTTTTTTTCTTCAATTTTTAAAAATCAGTGATCACAGTGACTGAGATCGGTCTCTTCTAGGTTGACATCAATTCAGCAATGGCTATAGAAAGGATGTGTTATGCCCGGGTAAGACTTCAAATGTTTACTCAGTACTTGTTAGAATTAGTACTTAATACTTTATTACTAAAAGTTACCAAAGCCTTACATGTTCCTGCACATACAATAGTATAGGAAGTGCACAGAATTGCCCATTGTTGCTCTCTCCTTTCAGGTAATCCCCACGCGGGACAGACAGGAGGGTATGGCTGCCTTCATAGAGAAGAGAGCTCCGCGGTACACTGGCGAATGAACTCTAGGACTTATTGAATTTCTCTCTCCCACAGAGACACACTGCTCTCTGTAACTCTCTGTGTGCATCCCAGCCAGTTAAACAATGTCAGTATATAGTGGTGATCATTTGCTTTAGAGACATGAAGGATTACACTGGCAAAAGGTGATTTTAAATTTGCTACAAATCACAGTAGTGTAATATGACAAAGATTTTGGTATTAGCTGTTTATACTTTGTTTACTCACAGAGTCTCTACTTTACAGTTGATAATACACAATTAAATGTACCAAAGATCGAATGTACATTCCTATGGAAGTTCAGTATTCAGGTTAATGATGTTTAACTATTATCTGGCCCCAAAGAGGAGATATCAGGCATAAATATTCAGGACCCCATGATAAGCAACACCTGTTTTTTCCTAACCTAGAATGCACATTGAATGTTTTTTTTACACTATTCTGCAGCCTTAACCTATCATACCATGCACTTTGAAGAAAGTCCCTGCACTCTGACCTTAATGAAAAGCATCCCCAAATCCTATCCTCACCCAAGCAATTGGCATCTGAGAGCCTGGCCCAATCAAATGTCCAACAGCTGTCACTGTTCTACCAAGTTGGACCCACAACACCCAAAAGGTTCAACAGTGTGTTCCAGTGTCCCAGAACCACTACAATTAGTAATCAGCAACAATCAATAACTTACATCGCACTGTTGGCTATCTGTTAGCAATCAGACATTTCAAATAACACAGCCAGACTTCTGATACTTTTGCAGCCAACTATTCATCCATCCATTTTCCTCCGCTTATCCGGAACCAGGTCACGGGGGCTGCAGTCTAAGCAAAGATGCCCAGACTTCCCTCTCTCCAGACACTTACTCCAGCTCCCCGGGGGAATGCCAAGGCGTTCCCAGGCCAGTCGAGAGACATAGTACCTCCAGCGTGTCCTGGGTCTTCCCCGGGGCCTCCTCCCGGTGGGACATGCCCGGAACACCTCCCTAGAAAGGCGCCCAGGAGGCATCTGAAACAGATGCCCAAGCCACCTCAGCTGGCTCCTCTCAATGTGGAGGAGCAGCGGTTCTACTTTGAGCTCCTTCCGGGTGACTGAGCTCCTCACCGTATCTCTAAGGGAGCGCCCAGCCACCCTGTGGAGGAAGCTCATTTCGGCCGCCTGAATCCAGGATCTTGCCCTTTCGGTCATGACCCAAATGTAAAACATGACTCTTAGCAGCAATGTGGGACAGTCATAACGGGCCTACACTATCGTGTCTTTTTGCATCTTCGATCTGAATCGAACCTGTTGGAGACCTTATGGCCACAGCTCCAAGTGGCCGCATCGGCAATGGAGGTGGAGAAAATGGTCCATTCAGACTCAATATCTCCAGTCTCCCTCGGGATCTGGTCAAAGCTCTGCCAGAGGTGGGAGTTAAAGATCTCCCGGACAGGGGGTTCTGCCAAACAGACCCTCACAGTACATTTGGGTCTGCCGAGTCGGTCCAGCTTCCTCCCCCGCCATCGGATCCAACTGGTGACCAGTCACCAGCTCCGCCCCTCTCTTCACCCGAGTGTCCAAGACATACGGCCGGAGGTCAGATGAAACCACAAAGTCGATCATTGACCTCTGACCTAGGGTGTCCTGGTGCCACGTGCACTGATGGACACCCTTATGCTTGAACATGCTGTTCGTTATGGACAAACTGTGACTAGCACAGAAGTCCAATAACAGAACACCACTTGGGTTCAGATCGGGGAGGCTGTTCCTCCCAATCACACCCCTCCAGGCGTCACTGTCATCGCCCACGTGAGCATTGAAGTCCCCCAGTAGAACAATGGAATCCCCAGTCAGAGCACTTTCCAGCACCCCTCCCACTCCCAGAGACTCCAAGAAGGCCGGGTACTCTGCACTGCCGTTCAGCCCATAGGCACAAACAACAGTTGGAGACCTATCCCCGACCCGAAGGCTTAGGGAAACGACCCTCTTGTTCACCGGGACAAACTCCAACACATGGCGGCTACG